>NW_025999441.1:0-207441 GCF_019419815.1 Pyrus x bretschneideri
GTTAAGAATGTTTTGGACCTTCTGGGAAGTTATTGAATGGATTACTCCTTTCTCGGAATTTATTGAACTATTCTGTACAGAATACAATCAACTCGTCACGAGACCTCACATTTCACATTTACTTGACTGTAAACGTCTCGAAACTTGGTTGCTTTCTCCATCTGTTGATCTGTTGAAAGGGAAACATAAACCTTCTTGGGTTGGCACCCAGTGATAGGATCTTCTGTTTCTGAGTTGGAGCCCGAGTACAAATTGATTCCTGCAGCGCCTTGAGTGACTGAGGATTCAAAAGAATCTTGAGATGATACAAATTCTTCCTCCAAACATTGACTGTGTGCCTCCACTAAGTTCCTTTCTGTCCCTGAGGTATCACTGTCTCTCTGGTTATCTTCAGATTCATGGAGTGTCCTAGAAATCGGGTGATAGATTGGCTGACTTGACATATCTTTATGCCATTTGGTGACATCATCTGGACTTGTCATGCGAACTGCTGGTTCTTTTACCAATATGTTTGTCCCAACCTTCTGTTGAGCTTCGTGATTGCTTGACTTAAGCGGAAATCGTGCAACCAAAGACATGAAGGCAGAGCTACAAAGGTTAAAGGAACAAAAAGAATACTGTTCACTTTCAAGACATTCACGTATGGGAAATCTGGTTGTATAATGTATATACATGCCAAAGTTGTGAACGTACCTTGATAGATGGTCTGAAACATTCTGAGTAAGGAAAACTCCAATCACTGAGTCAACAACTGATCCTTTCCATTTTGAAAAACGTCTGTCTCCTGTATAGATTAATTTTATCAAAGGTTCTGCATGTTACCCTTGAAGTACCCATCAACTAATTGGAGAAAATGATAATGAATTATGTCTTTATGGTACATGAGAAGCAAAAGTACTTCTTACCCGTTGTCTAATTGGGAGAAATACAAATTGTGCAATCTTTAACAATGAAAAACTTCTTCGCAAAAAATGGCATCAGCTTGGTTTATATATGTTTCATATGTAGTCAAGTTAGATTGAGCTTAATTTTTCCATATTGAATATAAAATTGAAACCTTGTGGATTCTTGACATAGGTGAAAATGTATTTTGTGCTGCAGATTGCCAATAAAGTAGTTTATGTGAGCTAGAAAATTTGCTGCTTTAGGAGAAAAGGAAACGTGGGTCAGCCTAGCAAGTGGTATGAAATTTAAAACATTCATATCTTTGTTTTCGTACATGTGTGTGTGTGTGTGTGTGTGTGTGTGTACCATTGTTGTGATCATTTAAGATTTTCTGCTAGATAGAACCTCACTGCATATTTATCAAAATTTTACCGGCCATCAACTCTGATAAATAGGTTATGGTTCACTGGTTTAACCATTTGGTCAAGGCTGCGCTGGTCTTCTGGATAATTTACTAAACATTTTTTTTAGTAGATTTTCAAATTGACTTGGAAAAATATGTATTTGCCAACATAACAATGCTAATTCTTTTTATTCATATTTTGGTCATTTTTGCACTTGAATTCTTCCTAGTCAGTCATTTTTGATGTAATGAAAAGGCTTTTGTATTAATCATTGTTTATAATGGAGTATAGATTAAGAAAGGGCTACATCAAGTGCTTAGAGCTGATTAATTTACAGTACATATTCACTCAATTACAAAACAATTGTATCTTCTCTAAAGCTATTGCTTCTCAAGACGTCTATGTAATCAAAAGACCTTTTAATCCCTAAAATGTCAGTCTTCTATTACCTTCTCATTATTTCAGGTGTGATTGTGTGAAAAACCCTTCTTTTTTCACCCAAAAAAAAAAAAAAAAGAAAAAGAAAGAGAAAAGAATAAAAAGAAGGAAGTACATGTTTTTTTTCTAGCTTACTAGGTGGGTGGCTTAACTTGCAGTTCACACAGTTGGACAGGCAATACAGTATAGTAATGAATCTAAGGATGATCGTCCTCTTTAGTTCAGAGCTTCAATATTTAATAATACTTTGCAATTAAATCTGTTAAAGAGCTTTCAAGCATGTAGACGGCAATGTTGACGTTATAATTTTTTTAACATATGCAACGTGGTAGTTCTTGACAATACAATTTAGGAATAAAATATAAGTTATTGTACCTTGAACAAGATGCATGCGTGCAATGAATGATTCAACTCGGCCTTGGAAAACCTTTCTTTCCTCTTCCCAATACTTTTCCTTTTTCTTATCATTTCCTTCAATGCCTCCGCTTCCTTCCTTGCCCATCAAAAGATTCCATATCCTATTTGTTTCTGGGTCAAGCTCTACTTTAGGCCGTGGCTTACGTCTCTTGATAAATCTTTCGTAGGGAACAACTGCACCGTCTCCTTTGTACGGGACAAGGGCATTTTGCTCGTGCTCTAAAATTTTGCTGCATCTTCCATTGAGGTTCAGATTATTAAACTCATTTATGATGTTATCTATTGATATAATATGTCCACTTACCGGAAATCCTGCATCAAAATCAAGAGTATGTCATTATTTGTGAGTTGAAAATAACTATTGTGATGATACATTTTTTTAAGAGGTTTTTTATGTTAGAAGTACCGATTGCTTTTGAAGAAGGCTGCTGATAATTGTACGAGGCATCCTTCTCTAGCAGGACATTATCTATACCTGCCTGTGTGGGTCCCACAGTCTGCTTCATTTTTAACATGTTATCATGGTGAGTTCGAGATACCTGCTTGTTTCCTGGTTCAACGGATTTTTTGGGGTATGATGAGGCTAGCTGGTTACAGGTTTCGATCGTGGAATGGGTGGAAAAACCAAGACCTTGGGTGAAATCGTGGCATGAATGTGATTTGGATGAGATCTGCGGATTTAGAAAATTATTCCCAGAAGTGATTGAGTAAGTGTATCTGTCACTCGTAAACTTGTCCACTCCTTTGTTCTGTCTATCCATGCTTTTGTTACTTTCAATGGAAGAACTCAATATCGTATGTTTCTTTGATGCGAATCCATTTGAGTTGACTTTATTTTGCCCTGTTCTTTCAAATTTTCCCAGACGCTTCTCAATTGGTGTAACTTCACAAGGCGTATTATAGATGCCCAAATACCCATTCTCGAATTTCTGTTTCTTATGACGTGGTGAAAAATCCTGGCCTAGCATTCTCTGATGGCCATCCATTTGATATATCTCTTGGCAAGACAGTGAACTAGGTGGATGATTGGTAGAAAGATGTGTATGCTCCACGGTTCGACAATACTCCCTCTTGGATCCCCTTACTTCACTTGGAAGGGAGAGGGAGAAGATCTTTAGTACCGAGTGAGAGTCACCCTGGGTAATATTTTCTTTCATCTGACGGCTCTTACCACTAGTTTTTGCTCGAATGACATCTTGACACATTACTTCATCATGGCGAAGTTGCTGCAAGGGAGTATCCATCTCTGCATCTTCTCTGGCATAAATCATAATTCCCATTTTCTACATGTCTACCCATAACATGCAAATTTTTCAGATGCATGTCTTTTGTTGTAGCAAGTAGGGATGCCGATGGTTGCCTTTCTGGCAGGAATAAAAAGTTATTTGGCATGAGATTCATGGAAGAGGTACAGTTACTCATAGTTCCTGGAATCTGGTTCTCTACCATCAATTCGTTCTGTAGGGCACCTTGCTTTGCTGGTCTGGCTTTTAAACCCTGGTTAGTTACAGGGACAATAGGTGTCCCTTGAGAATCAAAATTCATCTTGATCCCTTGCTGCATCTCATCTTGTTGACCACCTGCTTTGCATTGGTTTTCATCCATGGTATTTTCCGAATCAAAATTTAGAGCTCTTCTGCATGATTTTGCACCTTTTCCAGCATTAGGGTCTATTGTCTCCCTTATACCATTTGCCAGTGGACTTGGGGATTCCTTTTGAACATTCTTTCTTACGTACTTCCTCTTTGCTGGTTGGCTCTCCTTAGACTCTGTATTGCTTGGAGTTGTAGGCTTTGGTGTCCCCTTGGGTTTGCCTTCTCTGATTACTTTGGGCCTGTGTTTTCTTCGCTTCGATGGTTTCTGCTGCGGTGTCTTGTTTAGATCAGTCCCTCTGTCACCTTCCCTGTCAGAATCTTTGTTTCCCTTGTATGGTGTAGAAATTGCTGATGTTGATGACTTCACAATGTTCTGCAAGAGTTCGTAACCATTTTTTTGAATTGCTTCATCTCCTATAGACGTGGTTAGTTTCACCTGCTCATCTTTTTCCTTGCTAGAACCCTCCTCCATCAAGAATTTCAGTAATGCAGAAAGCTGGTCGTTCTCCAAATTCTTGTCCTGGTCTGTTGTGAATTGGTGTTGGCTGGCAACACATGAGGCAGCATCGGCTTCTATTGTTGGTAAGGAGTTTAGATCACAGCTTGACATGAATGGTACAGGGAAATCATCTGTGCAGAAAGCAGTTTTTCTGTCAAATAATTTTAACAGTGAAGGGATTTTTGGCAATATATGGCCATTAAGAAATTGTCCACTGGAGTGAAATTCATCATGATTTCAAGACCATTTAGATGCAGTATGACACACCCAAGTTATAAATGTTTCACCTTCATCAATTTGTGATTTTCCAATTAAAATTGAAATATTTTATGGATTGCTTATATATATTGGTCTATTGCCTTAAGCCGTTGAATTGTGCAAAGGTAAATGTTTTAGGCTTTCAAGTACAACAAGCCACTAGATTTTGAGAGCCAACCACCACATCTAAGTTAAAGTGGGTAAACTTTACGGAGGTTAATACTAAGAATCACTATTATCTAATGGCATTCAAAAAGTGTAACGTTCTTGCTTTGTTTTGCCCCTCTTTCCCCTGCTTTTCTTTTGTTTTTGGTTAACATCATCCAACAGCGTCAAGTCTTTACTTTTAGGTAGTGTTTGGGTGCCAAAATGAAGTTGGTTAAGTGAAAAATAAAGATAAGATACAAACAAGTTATAGTGCATATAGATCATTGGTTAAATGTAAAAGATACTTGCAATTAAGTTGAAACTAGCCTCTCTGCACGCACTAACGTGCGTGCGAGAGGCATTTTTGCATCACGGGCGCTACGCGCCCCTAAATGTGTATTGTGTTAGTTTTGTTCCATTGTGGTTGTCAATGTATATGCTTTAGAAAGTATGATACCAAGTTTGGAGGTGAGGGATGAAATCTAGAAGATGACTGCACCTAATTGGAAGCAATAAATTGAAGTTGTTGACGTGGATACTCTCTCACACACAGCAATGCCTATTACGGTGTTCTCAAGCACGTGCGAAAGACACTTTTTAAATCACGGCACGCTACACGCAACTTACACATTTTAGATGTATTTACATGCGAGGATTGGTTCAAAGTATAGAAACATAAAATAAAGGCGATTATCATCTCTAATAATACAGGCGGGATCTAAAGTATTTTGTCTAGAATATGTAAAAAAAAAAAAAAAGTAATAAATAACAGAGAAGATCCTTATAACTTAGTTGCAACTAAAAATTAAATAAAAAGTATAAAAACAATCCGAGAAATTTAATTGACCTTGATACACATGACACAAAAAAATATCATGAACTCATATCATTCCGTCATGTTGAAAATTTAATGCGTTTGGTTAAAATCAAATATTAGCATTATTTGTAATTGAAGTGCATTAAAAGTTGAAAAAGGGAATTAAACATTAAAAGAAAGAATGTAACCTTATGTTGAATTCGAGGGAAGCAAAATATCTTTGTACACAACATTTCTTGTGAAGACTCCTTCGTTACCGTGTAACTCTCCTTTCTTTACCAAGACTTTTGTTGTAGACGCTGAAACTCCTCTTGATAAAGCCACGTACAATTGTCCATGACTGAATACGTGATCTGGTAGATAAATACCCACATTTGGTATTGTTTGCCCTTGTGATTTATTTATAGTTAGTGCAAAACTCAATTTCACTGGAAACTGTTTTCTCATCATTTCGAATGGGAGTCCTGCGCTTTCTGTGGTCTTTAAAGAGATTCTTGGTAAAAACACTCTAGTTCCAGCAAATTGTCCAGATAAGATTTCGGCATCAATTAGATTATTGTAAGCTCCATGGCAAGCCAGTCTTGTACCATTGCACAACCCCATCTTCGGATCGATATTTCTCAAAAGCATTATCGGGGCACCTTTTTTCAAAGTTAACTGATGAGGGGGCATTCCACCAGGTGAGATTGAATTCAAGAATTCTTGTTGATACAAATTTCTCACATCGTCCTCAACTGAATCGAAAGAGTATAAGATATGTTCAATCCCCGGAAATTTATCGATGATCATTTTATTGATTTTGTCAGCATCCTCATTTTTTGGTGTTATAATTGCTCTTTCCACCAAGTATCTTGCATCACATACATGACATTCCAAATCGGGGAAAACTTCATTAACCAATTGGAAAATGGATTCTTCACCATTCCATGGAATAACCATAGATGATGGTAATTGCATCATGTCGTCTATCATAGTTTCTTGTTCCCCATTACCAACATGAAGTAAGAACTCTGAAAAGTCTTGATCATTGATGGATCTCATGTTATGCCTAAGACGAATGATTTTCACGTGTTCCCAAAATGAAGCATTAATCATACTTGCTTGCATCAATTCAGATCTTGTACCTTTTGGAACAACTGGAAGAACTTGTCGAAAATCTCCTCCAAAGATTATGACCTTTCCTCCATATGGTAGGTCAACGCCCATTATATCTTTGAACGTTCGATCGAGAGCCTCAAATGCAAACCTGTGTGCCATTGGTGCTTCATCCCAAACAACAGCTGATGTTTTTCTTATCAATTCTGCCAAATCTGACTGGATACTAATAGAACATGTGGAAGATGCATCTGGACTGAGGGGAATTTTAAATCTAGAGTGTGTTGTCCTTCCACCTGGTAATATGGTTGTTGCAATTCCAAATGTTGCTGTTGCCAATATAATATGACCCTTACTCCTTAAGGTTGCTAACAAAACACGATATAAGTATGTCTTTCCTGTCCCTCCGGGACCATCCACAAAAAATATGGCATTGTCTCGTTGTTCAATAGCAGACACAATCGAGTTATACGCTGTCATTTGGTCTTCATTTAGATTTTGTACCGCATTGAGGTCTGCTTCAGAGATGTCAAGTGAAACTTCATCTTGTATTATCCTTGGAATTGTGTTGTCTCTAACACAATCTTGTGTTATTTGTGGTAAATCGTAATCAGATACAGACTTACTATGTTGCACTAATAGTCCGTTCAAGTCTTGCAAAAGCTTGTTCAAGATAGAAGTATTATTTGTGGTACTTGAAATAGAATAATCTTCCACCATAAATGAATGAAATTCATCCCATAATCTTCTTACTCCATGTGGCTCACAATAAACTAAGATGGTAACAAACAACCTTCGCAAAGCTGACGGCATGCGAATGTTAGTGGCTTCACAGAGACACTGTCTAATGCTATCATCATCTTCTAGCAAACCTCGTTGTTCCACTGCCTTCTTAAATGTTGGTTGTACAATGTCATTTACTGTTCTTAAGTTCTCAAATGATGTTGGTCCTCTAACATGATTAAGAAGGATGCGTAAGTAGAATTTTTCACCCTCATTCGGCGAGACTGCATATATCCGGCCAATAACTTTATGGTTATTCATCCTCTCACTCCAGAGTTTATCTCTTTGACTCCATTTGAACCGTTCAGGGAATTCCCGGTATAAGTATTGTCTTGCTTCCGGGCAAGTGGTATTCTTGATAAAAAACTCTGTCAACATAGTCATCGAGTTAGTGTCATCTGCCAAAATATCTGCTACTCTTTGGTGAGGGTAAAAATGAATAGTTTGTCCTTCAGGAAGATGAATTTGTAATCGTTCCACCGATGGATAAAGTCGATTAGTTACAAATTTGAATATTCTCCATAAAGCTTCAGGTGCACAAACCCATCTTGCATCAACAAACTGCTTTATTTCATCTTGAATAGGTTCATGATGGACTTCAAAAGCTACTCGGTCGGGACCTTTGTAAACATATTTGTACAGATACTTAACACTCTTAATGCTGCAACAAATCTCAACATTAATATGACAATCATATCTGAGGAGTAGCCATGAGTTGTACGGAATGACCCACCGATTATCCACCATTATACGTGCATTATGATCTAATGGGATTGGATCATGATTGTCTCTTCTACGATAGACTGGATAAGAATCATTTCCTTGAACTGTAGTTGGTGCAAATGGCTTAGGATAATTTCATTTACAGCTACCACGTTTCATACAGGGTGATCGTGAATTGTGTATTCCACATGGACCATGTATCATATGCCTTAAGACGGCACCATACAATTCAGGCTCTTCATTTGGATTTGGTATTTCAGCCCGTACCACCTGATCATAATCATCTGGACTATTAAGCTTATCATTTTCTTCTATCATGAGAAGCATGTGAACATGGGGGAGACCGCGCTTTTGAAACTCAATGACATATACATATGCAAGAACTTTGCCTAAAACACCTTTTTTTATAACATCATTCTTCAACTCTTCAAATTTTGCACGAAAAACCCTTGTAAGCAAATCTGGTCGATCTTGTGGTGTTTGGCCAGGTAGTAGCTCATCACTTATTTCTTCCCAAGTTGGATTACATGTCATTGTTAGGAAAATGTCTGGTCTTCCATATTTTTGAACCAAAGTCATTGCATCTTGATACCTTTGATACATGTCTCGGGGACTACCAACAAAAGATGATGGTAATATAGTCCTACGACGACCGACGTCTCCTGTATTTGTTTTGTTATAAGTCGTTAATAAGTCTAAATATGTTGTTTTGTTTCAACCCTTTAATAAGTCTCATTTAATGTGACAGAACATGAACTTAAAGAATATATGTTTTATTATAAACTGATTAGCTTCATACCTGCATTATTTTGTCCTGCAATTAATGAGTCTTGCAGTCCTCGATAAAATTCAGATCGAATTGTGTGTTGATTATTACGCATCCATCTAAGCTTTTGTGATTCGATCTTGACGTAGTTATCAACTACATATTGTTGCAATAGGCGGCCACCACGAAGTAGAAGCGATTCGTCATGTTGACGGATCTAAAATGATAAAATTCATTGTTCAACACAATATAAGTTTTAAAAATTTATATTGTATTCATAGAGATGAAGGTCTTAGGTTACCTGAAGAAGATACGAATAATAGTCACAACATGTCACTTTTCTGCTGTTGTTATTTCGAGTATTCACATCCCATCCATATGTTCCATAAGGTAACAACAATGGATATTGTAAAGGGTCATAGTAGCCGACACAGTCTTTGATACTCTTAAGTTGACCATCTGTAGTTTGCACAACAATATCTCGACCTCTAATGTTTTCTGATCCTTCACCACCTACTATGATTGCAGCAACCTGAGATGCAGATGGTAGACAATATTGTCGTTGATTCGCGGGCTGCTCTTTGATAATCAATCTACAACTTTGCAAATCTTGACGTTGCGCAAGGTGGTGAAATGTTTGCACAAATGGATTATATTGATTCAAGATTTGTTGGATTTTTTCAACCACACCTCTGTTTAGTGCTTCACTTTCTCTCATTCGATTGTCTATTTCATGAGCTGTGTCATATATATACATTTGTAGGAATCTCGGTCTACTATCTCTAATAGGCAAAAGACTTCCAATCTTATGATATATGGAACCTTGAGCACGAAATGTGTAAATACCACGTCTTCCAGTTGCTAGGTTTTCGTCAACATGAACTCCCATTGAAGTGAAGGCAAAAATGTGGTTGTAAGCTCGTATATTCTGCCTAAAATGTCTTCCCTCGGCAGATTGGTTGCAAAAAAGCTCAGTCATTTCAGGAGGGGACGGTGCCAATGGTAGAGCAAGCTTTCCACGTAAGCAACACATTTCAGATGTTTCATGAGAGAACAAACGGGCATGACAATCTGGACATGTGGTTGGATTTGGCATGTGAAATCTTGGGATTTCCATGTTTTCATTAAAGTTTCTAGCACAATTATGAATTGGCCTTCTTCCCATAGTATGATGTCGAGGTGGTACGTCCTCGTTAGGCTGGATCTCATTTTCATTAATGAGATTAAAAGCATCTGCTTAAAAAGGAAACATTAAAGGTGTTTCATGATTTAGAGAGCATAGTTGAAATTGTAGGTATTAATATTCAAA
This sequence comes from Pyrus x bretschneideri, assembly GCF_019419815.1. Classification (NCBI taxonomy): domain Eukaryota; kingdom Viridiplantae; phylum Streptophyta; class Magnoliopsida; order Rosales; family Rosaceae; genus Pyrus; species Pyrus x bretschneideri. The sequence goes on from NW_025999441.1 coordinate 10,137, forward strand.
AGCTAATACCTTCATTGATGATGGGCAGATAACAATGACTCATTGGAGTATTCGAACTGAACGATTGCGCTGTTGTATTTTCTGTTATAATCAAATGAAATGGAAGTAAGGTAATAAGTAGTGTTTACAGTAATGATGATATTGATGTTTATCTTTTTCAAAGTTGTACTATGGTAGTTTGTGCGATTACCATTATTAGTGAAACTTTGTATTAGTCCATCCCGAGGCAAGCGTGTCCTATTCGATCGGGCAATTTGCCTTATATGAGTTAAGCGCATTGTTCTTGGAACTTGATTGTTGCTGCCTTCTCCAAACGGCACTATGTTTAGTCGTTCAACATGATTGCTACTGCCTTCATCGAATTGCACTATGTTAGGGTGTTGAACTTGATCGGCATCACCACCAAATAGCATTATGTTTGAGCGTTGAATTTGTTGAACACGATAATTGGATCGTCGCCGTGCTAAATATTCGTGTCTTTGGCTTGAACTCATTGAATTCCGCCTCATACGTTGTTGATCCCGCCATTGCTCTCGTTGGCTTTGTGTCTCATCAGTAACATATGCATTTTGTTGCTCTAAACCAAGAAACGTAATGGTGCACGAAAAATATTAGTAAGCATAGAATATTATTTAAGTACCTACATACGTATTTTTTTTTCCTTTTGTTTTTGTAATTGAATCATTGGTATACATTACGTTTTTTTTTATTTTCGTTTGATTGAGACTGCCTAGGTCACATAATAAGTGGCAGAGGAAGAAGAAAACAAAGAAAAAGTGAATGTTTTGTATTTTGAGCTATTTTCTCTTTAAAGTCTGTAGATTTTAGTGATCAAAAAAGCAAAAACTGTGGATTGTTTTGGATGCCAGACCTTGGATGAATAGTATTGTTTATTTTAATTGATCACAGAAAAGAAAAACTCTTTTTTTTTTGGATGAGAGTGGTTTTCTTCTAGCCGTTTTCGGATGAAAATGAATGCAACGCCAATATCTCTGAATCTAGGGTTTACTAAAATTTAGTGAATTTCATGCACTGAATCATTGATTTATGATTTCATTTCTCTGATTTGGGTTATGCTTTTTGCTTCCTTTGATTTTGCATCTGTATAATTATGTGCTACATGTTTTTGTTTAACTTCACAATTTTTTCCATTTAGTATCGATGTACTATATCTTTATGTGATGTTATTTTTATATTTTTCTCTTGACTATTATAGTTGAACTGTTATTCCAAGTTTACATAATATTCCTTTCCTTATTTGTTTATTTTTATTTATTTTTTTAATTTTTATTTATTTATTTATTTTTCTTGTTTGGAGTACTTGTTAAAACGTTGGTCACTATGGTAAATATATACAATCCAAATGTTGAAATTATTATAGACATAACAGAATTATTAAATGGATGTTTGCATTGATAGTACAAAAAGGCAATGACAACTTAGAATCACTGATTTGTTCAATCTTATTATATTTGTCTTAATAATTTGTACAAAAATGTTAATACAACATACGAATTGAATAGAGACAAAAAAATAAGAAATCATAGTTACCCGCAGATGTCGGTCCTATGTTTTCTTGGTTTACTTCTGTTTGATTTTGGACTATATTGATTGAGTTCAAGCGGGTTTGATAATTGGCACGTCGTCGTATTGAAATTCGAGCCCGCTGTGATGAATTCATAGATTGTCGTCTTTGTCTTTGTTGATTGCTCCTATGATTTTGCCTTTCTTGATTACTCCTACGATACCTTGGGTCTGACTGTTGAAAATTGTGAACATTTGTTTGTCCAAAGTCAACTTCTTCATTGCCAACCTACATTGAGAAATTGCTAAACAAAATGAATTTTATTTTATTTTTGAAAAAGAAGAAAAAATATATCATCTGTACAAAAGAGGAATAATGCAGATAAGGTAACAACCTCTGACATATCGCTTCTATCAATTCCCTCCATACTTGATATGTTGTAGTCCTCCAAAAATCTTAAAACTGAAATTTCAATTTGATAATTCTTAATAAAGGTAAAATTGAAGAAAAATATGAAAACATAAAAAAAAAAAAAAAAATTAAGCTTACATCCATTATATATAGTTGAACCATAAATCATAAGGCAAAGGGAAAATACCCTTTCTCTCTCTCTCTCTCTCTCTCTCTCTCTCTCTCTCTCTCTCTCTCTCCTCGTTTTTAAAAGGCCATCGGCTGCATTGCCTTCCTGAGGGCCTAATGGATGACCATTCTTGTCATCCCTTTCTATTTCATCTCTGGCAGGGAAAGTAGCCTATTCTGTTTTGGACGTACATGCTTAATATTGATCACGATGGTGTTAAAATCACTCAAGTACGAAAAATGTAAAGTCTTATCTCATGTGAAGATTAATTAGAGTTTTGTTCTAAAGTAGGCATAAAAAGGTGATGCCTTTGACAACATTCAAAGTAAATATTAAACATGATGTGCGATTGTCTACCATCTAACAAATTAAGAGTGAAATGAAGGAAGTACCTTAGTAATGCAGTAATTCTGTTTGTATCTCTGTTTAAATGCTCCACTAATTCAATGCACCAAAGCCTATTTAACCAAAAAGAAATGAGCAGAATGTAGACAGGGAATTGATATTAGTAATGCAAACCACCCACTACCGATTAATAGTCCATGTTTGTAATCCTTATTTAAGCTTGACAGGATCAAAACAAATGAGTTTGAGATTTGAGTATAAAAGATTAAGATTGAGAGTTGAAATGTTGTACCGAGCAAGACTCTTTCTCGACCTGACATTATGCTGTTGTAACAATTATGCCAGTAGAATGCAAACAGCAAGAGAAGGAGATACCTACCACTGGAGATAACTTTTATTTGAAAACACCTCTTGGACCCGCTCTCACCCGAATGTATTTCTGGCATATCGAAAACAACAGAAAAGAACATTCCTATTAATTTCACTACCTGTGATAATAAAAAATGAAACAGATAACAAATTTTATAACAAATGTTGGTCTGCAGAAGCACCACATATTACTGATGATTATTCTTAGGGGTGGATCATTTAAACATATTTGAACGATCATCCAAATATTGGTTGGATGATCGAAAATTTTACCTCTGGAGGGATACTTGGATATGCATTAAGTTTGATAAGCATCAGTTCACGTTCTACTTGTGGCTCCCTTGAGAAGTCTTCGACCTGATAAAGCAGAATTATAAGTGAAGATAATGCAGAAACTACCAAAAGGTTTTACACGAAATACTAAAGACATCCACTAATTATAAACAAACCACCGAAATTAGGACTTAAATTTAAACACAATCAAAGCTAAAAGGAATATCAAAGTTTATTCAAACTTAAAAAATAGAATGAAACCATATACTTAAAATTTGATGTTAACAAATCCCTAATTTTAGATCACTTACCTTTAGTGCAAAAATCCTTGAAACAGAAATGGAAAGATGACGAAACGTGAAAGCACAATACTTCGAAACCCTTTTTTTCACAACTTGCAGAGTTGAAAATTTTCAAACACCTGCATTTGTCAAAGGAATTGATCACATTATATCCCCTGAAAAAATTTGTTTTTCAGAGACTATATAACCTTTTGTTTTTTAATAGCTCTAAAGTAAATTAGTCACACACAAACGATAAATAAATTAGGCCAACACTATTAGTAACCCAAAAAAATTGCAGAAAAATCTACAAAATAGCAAGACATGAGAAATATATGTGCATAAGAGAGAGTGAGTGTTTAACATATATCATATACCCATGGCGAAACACAAATAGAAAGTTTTCCCTTCAGTTTTGCAGCTATTCTCCCGGTTGGCCTTGGCCTCAATGAATCGTGACATTAAAAGTGGACCATAGCTTGGTTTTCTTATGAGCTACATGACGGACACAGATTAACACATCATGACACAACTTAATGATCTAACCGATCCTACACTTTCTTGCAGAATGCCAGGCAGCAAGATTCAACAGATTAATGTTATTATATTCAATACCGCAATACCAAATTGTAAAGTGAACTCTAAAAAGTAAGGCCTATGCTAGACATTTGTATTATATAGCAACTTCATTTCCATCACAGAGTACACATCATTGAACAAACTAAGAAGATACCTGTTGTAAATCCAGAAGCTTTCTTTCAAGATCTTTAACAGCATCGTGTCGCTCTTGAATTTTGGCCAAAGTGTCCATTATCTACAATTTGATACACAATTTTGGACCTGATCAATCTTAATCAGAAAATTAAGTGTTTCAACAACCCAAGCTAGAAGAGTTAGGAGCTTAAAATTAATTGTTCAAGATGTCAAAAAATTTGTCAAGTTTGTGAGAGAATGCACAATTTCGATAGTAAAAAGTGTTTATTTGGGGGTAGAGAATAAAAAAGGAAATTTGACAAACCTGGCCTCCACCTTGTTCTTGGATTGCCATCCATAAAATATGTTCACTGTATTGTGTGTCGATTAATCTTTCAATTGTCTGTACGATGTTAAATAATTAGAAACTGAGCTTTCACATTGGTATAGATATACCGTAATTTCGACAGTGCAATAAGTTTTACCTCTTCATCAGCTCTTATGCTCGTTACTGACATTCACAAAATGCAAGAGAAATAAACTATAAAATCAGATCATAGAAATTCAAGTAGAAGCTCCAGATATAGCAACCACTGATGAGTGGCAAGTGAGGGATTCAAACCTGTAAAAACTCGCCTCTCGACAACATCACGATACTCTTGATGGATGGTGTCCCTTAGAGTCTGCATGTTTTAAGTTTAAAAGTAACACTATTTTATCGATTAAAATTTGCATGTAACACCTCAAAAATATTAAGATTATATGGTATGGAGTCAGACATGGCGAAAAATATAAAATTTACAGCAGAAAGATGCTTAGAAGCATCCACTATGAGAACTGGTCTGCCGTTAACATCAAGAAATTCGTGTACATTAGTTTTTTCTGTTTCGGCTATACCCTGCACTCAATCACAGGATTAGGGAAGTACCAAAAAACACTGAAATAGTATGGCCACTGATTCATACCAATCTACATACACATTATTTCAATGTAAACATACACAATACTCACGTGCATACGCACGTGCAAAAGACCTTCTATTTATCACAGGCGCTGGACGCTCTTAAATTTTTTAAATGTATTTGATAAATGTGTAAATGAAATAATGTTAATGTTTAATCATACGACGTAGGTTACATTTCTTCAATATATCATGACCAAATTCTGGTACTTTTTGATACATTGATTCAAAACAAAAGATAAACAATATGTACATCCAAAAACATAAAGTTAACTTGTAATGTCATGGTTCCATTAATAAATCATGGCCTCTTTAATCATGCTCTGTTTTAATGGTTTAGTCTCATTAATCATGATCTTTTTCATGTCCACTTACTACTATATTTCCCAGTTTTTTTTCTCGCATACTATGCTATCTTTACCAACCAAACAGCCTAAAAAGTTTGTGACTCATTGCACCTCTGCAAAACTTTCTCCTTCACTTACAGAGTAGCAAGAATAAGGTGACTACTTGAAGCCGATTTACGCACAGTGCACAATAAAGAAGAAACCTGACTGCCCTTTGAAGCCGATTTACGCACAGTGCACGAATGAAGAAATACAACAGACCTAAAATTGCAACACTGTTCCAAAAAACACATCCAAAATTTAGAAACCCCAATTTTATTTATGCAATGAAAAATTAAAAAAAAAAAAAAAGTAAATTACCACTGGAATTCTTTATGGAGAGAGCGAGTCTGTGTCCACTTACTACTATATTTCCCAGTTTTTTTTCTCGCATACTATGCTATCTTTACCAACCAAACAGCCTAAAAAGTTTGTGACTCATTGCACCTCTGCAAAACATTCTCCTTCACTTACAGAGTAGCAAGAATAAGGTAACTTGAAGCCGATTTACGCACAGTGCACAATAAAGAAGAAACCTGACTGCCCTTTGAAGCCGATTTACGCACAGTGCACGAATGAAGAAATACAACAGACCTAAAATTGCAACACTGTTCCAAAAAACACATCCGAAATTTAGAAACCCCAATTTTATTTCTGCAATGAAAAATTTAAAAAAAAAAAAAAAAAAAAAAAAAGTAAATTACCACTGGAATTCTTTATGGAGAGAGCGAGTCTGAGTCTTCGGAGGATGCGATCGTAGTGGGAGAAGGGGCGGCCGAAGGCGACAAAAACGACGGCATTAGAGGTGGAGTGGGGACGCTGAGAGAGAGTGCTTGAGAATGTGGTGGAGGACGAAAGCGGCGCTGGAGGGAATAGCCGGTTAATTGTGGAAGGTAACTGAGAAAGTGGGGGATTAATACGGTTGAAAATGATGAACACCATGTTTAGTTTTTTCACTCACGTCTCTTTTTTTTCCTTTTTTCAGCTTTTTAAATAATTTGCTGTTTTTATTCCAAATTTTCTATTTGTTTGTGACAAAATTGCCCTTGTAAATTTGTTTCTATTATTTTCATTCAGTTTTGGATTTTTTTGTTTAAAGGGCTTTTTAGTCCAATTATTTTTGGTGAAGCCTTGAGACACCAAACTTGACTTCTGGCTTTCTAATATTAGAGATTTCAAGACATGAAAGTTCCGCTTGGAAGTGCTCTCATCTATGACAATATTCCAAATGTTTGAATCAGTTATTTGTCACGTAAGACTTTGATGGATTTGTGACACATTTCATGGAAATCTTTGTTTGCAGTGTATGACACAGATATGAGAACCGAATAAAAATACTTACTCTGGCATATCTGGGACAAGCTGTCACCATAACTCAAAGGGTTTGAATTTGAACTTGAGCAGTAATTTTGGTCGCCAAATAACCAATGAACTGAGTTGGAATCTCTCTGACTGTTGTCAACTTGAGAAGGAAAATCCATAACCAACGATGTGCTCATCACCTTACTTGAAGGATATGAACCATTGTTGCAATTTTGATTGGTTAGCAAGAAATGAGCCGAATCGATTCCTTGGTTTCTCAATTGAGGATGCAAATTGGGATATAGAAGTGTGTTCGCTGCTATGTCCACACTACTTGAAGGATATGAACCACTGTTGAAATTTTGGTTGGTTAGCAAGAAACTATCCGAGTCGATTCCTTGGTTTCTCAATTGAGGATGCAACTTAGGAATTAGAGGTGTGTTCGCTGCTATGTCCACACTTCTGCTCGGGTTCCCGTTTGCAGAGGCAACATAAGCAGCATTATCATGTAGTAACTGTTGTGTCAATGGATTATCTTTCCAACTTGAGCCTTCATCACAGAGCAACTGTGTGAAGAATCCTGCATTGTAGGAGTCCGAAATGTGATTGATCATTTGAATGTTCTCCCCCACACTACCATCATAACCACATCTATGTAGCTGACCATTCGGGCTAACAGCTTGAGTCATGCCATTGTAACTAGCCCCCACCGGTACATGCTCCCTCGTAATTCCAGTCAATTGTTGTTGCCGATTTCCTCCTTGATGGAGGTTCCCATAAAGTTTGACTGGGACCGGATGAGGCTTCACTGGAGTCGGCTTCTGTGGAGTCACTGGAACCCAAGAATCCACGACCCGTAAATTGTCATCCCGGAGAATAAACAATCCCCCTTCAAATTTCATCCTTGATTGAGCCCCTACAATTCACAAGCCATCCAAGTCTCTTTTGACTTGTCTCTTACATTAATGTCTCTATTAACACTCTCCCTGGTCTTCTTCTAATCAGATAACTTCAGCTGAAAACCGAAAAACGTCCGGTTTTCCTGTTTCTTATCCCCATTGCCGGAGACAACCGGTGCCAAAACGCCCAAATACTCCCTCCCACCTACCATGAATGCATAACAAAATCAGTATCCTATATGCCTGGAAATTGCTACGAATTACCATATCGGCATTCAAATTCCGGCAAGAAACACAACCGGAAAATTTTCAGAGACCAAGTCTCCCACCTAACATGCTAATTACAGAGAATATTCGATTTTCTGAAAAGTGAAAAGGCTTACAGTAATGGCAAAATGTATATGAGTGGAGGCAAAGGGGGCAGCTCAGCTCTCTCCGATCCGGCGGTGAGACGACTGAGAGTCGTCGGAGCTTGGTCAGCCAGTCAATGCCCGAATTTACAGTCAGTTTTCATTCAACAGTAGAGTAGGGGTTGTTAAGAGAGGATAGGAGAGAGGGGAAATGAAGACAAGTCAGATAGACTGTGAACTTTTATATTAAATGGAAACTTGGTTTGGGCACCTCCTGAATTTTATAAGATGGGCGCCCGCCGTAAGTAGGGTAAAATGAATTTTTACGGAAAGTGCTTTTATGGTAGTTATTTCACCAGTTTAATTTAGTACATTATATTTGTTGGGTTACTTGAATGACTGGTAAAACTAATAATTTAAACTTATGCTAACTCAGCTATAGTTTAAGTAGCGAGAGAAGTTATGAACAAAAAAATATTTTCACGTTTGAGATCATGCTGAAGTTATTTAGAATATCTTTAAAAAAATGTTAAAAGGTCAACGTCTACAATAATAGTAATCCAAAATAATATTAAAGTTTTCTGAAGCGTCAATTATTATGTGGTATGATATGAATTGACAGTAAAGGTAGTTGTTGTCAAATTTAACAACTTTAAATCCATTTTTAATTTAGGAATAAATGTTTTCTTATTACTTTTATTATTGTTTTTTGTTTTTTTTTTTTTGGTTGAGATTATTATTTTTTGTTTTAAAAATATTTATCTCTACTAATTAATAAAACACTTATTGTAAACAAAAATCTTATGAAATTATCAGTTTAACCTTCTAATTAAAATAGATCATAAATAAGAAATATGGGGCATAAATAAGAAATATGGGGCATAAATGTCATTTCACACAATCAAATTTTGTTGTTTTTTTTTTTCAAAGCCTCACTTACATGTAATCCTAACATATCTTTAATTATTTGAAAAAAAAAAAAAAAAAAACTTCTCACGACCACATTCTTTATTACTCCCTTCCTCTCTCCTGATATTTCAAAAATGAAAATAAAAAATTTTCTCACACACTTTGTGTGTTCCCATATGCTAGTTACAATTATAAAAAGTAAATAATAGCTTAAATTTGACATATTAAGTGAAGGACGAAATTAAAAAAAATTAAAATAAAATCAAAGTGCCACATAAAGCTTTCAAATTTAAACTTTATGTTTAAAATTTGACATCACTTTTGAAAATGCTCTTAGGATTTATTTTCTGAAATCTATATATTTTTAGTAAAAATGCAACTGAATTCTAAGAAGAACACTTGAAGTATTTCGTGCAAGAAGCACACAATTGATATTTCTTTCAAAATGCACTTCAAGTGCTTTTAGAAATTAAAAAAAATACTTGCTTTTTTAAAAGTACTTCCAAACAACCTATTAGTGGTATAAAATCCATTATGTTAAAACCTATGAAAACACTTTTAAGAAAAAACATGTAAGGCTGAAAGCTCTATAGCAAACCTCCATTCAATATGCACTTCAACATTTATAAATTCGACTAGCTAATTTGCTTATCCAAATAAGAACAGAAATAATCATAGTCCTAGCAATTTTGCAAAACTACTCGTGTGTGAATAGTGATGAAATGGTCGAAATGGAGGTAGAATAAGCATTCCAGAACATGGAAATGTTTTTATTTTTTATTTTTTACCCATTGATAAAAAAATTTTATAAATAAAAACACAACTAAAATTTTGAATTAAAAATTTTAAGGAAAATCAAGAGATAAAATAACCAAAAGTGTGCAAAAGGGTGAAATGATGTGTGCAGAGCAACTTCTGATTTGTTTACCATGATTTTGGTGTTTAAAGTCGCTGAGCGACTTCTCACCATCATTCCGTCTTCATCATGGTTAACACTAAATTGTTACAAGTAAAACAAATTGAGTGCAATAGAAAAAACCTAATGACATGTGGGGAACATAAGTTAGTTCATCAGCGACACATTTAACTAGTGATGGAAGCAAGACTATTCTCGTTGCATTCCAACAATGGCGCGTACATCACCAAAATTCTTTTTCCAGCTTTTTAAGTGAGACATTTCATCAAATACTTGATCGACCCATACCATTGTGTATTTAGCGTACATCATCATCTAGTGCCCTTTTAATTGTGTCTTTAGATCAATATTGTTATAATGAATAAAACAGAGTTAAATCATACATGTGCAACAGTGTGACTCAAATTTATAAGATGATTAGGAAGAGGGAGAATTAGTGGGCCTTTTATTATATAAGAAAATTGATCAACTTTAAACTTTTTTCGAAATATGCTGACCTGTCTGGGAAGTAATTTTCCCAACCCCACATACCCTTAATTATTCCTAGTCGTTGGATTGAACAAGGTGTATAAGAGGCCAATGTGATTTAGCATTTGTGTTGTTTCACGAAGAAGGATTGAGGAAAATATATTTTGAGGTAGGTTTGTCAACTGACCAAAAACTATATATTTCTTTTTAACCCAAAAGAAAACTTCATCAACTGCGCCCCTGCTTACAAAGTACTTCAATTGCAAAGAACAGAAGAAACGATAACCTAGTTTGTAAACTATTAGACCAAAACACATTACAGGAACTAACAACGAAATGTACATTTTCTGTATAATTTTTGCGTAACTCGCAGAAAACCCGACAGAAGAAACATCTTAAAATGAATCAGAGTGTTTCACGGTGTTCAAACAAACAAAAGAACTTGCAAAGTCAGACGGGCACTTTCTCGATGCGGGAACATAAATCCATTGACTGCATACAGCCATGTAACTACAACATGCAACGATTAGTGTTCTAGTTCCGGAGAAATGCCACAGTGGCAACACGTGACCCTACGGATCCACCAAACATGAATGTCGGATACGTGCGGACATGACTAAGGTATTGAAACTTAGGAGGATCTTTGCGTGTTTCATGAACCTGCGTCGCATTTCTTTGATTGAAACTTTCCACTTCTTGCACCAATTCATCCTTTGTGCTGTTACATGATGTGATCACCTGCAATGGTGTTCCCCAACAGCAATTGAAACATCAGGTAGTGTTGAAAGCAACAAAAACTTCTCAAAGAGAAATTTAAAGAGAAAAGAAAGAGAACAAAACCAAGCACTTTCAAAGTGAACAGGCAAGAAGCGCTAGGGTTCATAACAAAATATATTATCTATACTCTTCCTTTTAGCACTTGAAAACACACCCTAAATGAAGGTAACTGCAGTTTTAATTAACGAGTATTAGCCAAAGTGAAGATGCTTACTAATAATCCACCAGAAGCCACCAATCGTGAAACTGAATCCCAATAAATTACCCTGTATAAAAAATATGAATTAGCAATTCCAGACTCCACTTTCCTTCTATTTAATAACACCGAGCAATTAGATAGACTAAAGTCACTAGACAAATCATTCACACAGAAACAGAGGAATTATCAATCAGAAAATAGATAAGAGTAATAATCGTAACAGAATACATGCAGCATAGCATACTATGCTGGCTTTTACCTTTTGGTAGAACCATCTGGATGCAATCCAATGGCATCCAAGGTTCCTTTGTCCACAACTAGTTGGAACTGCCTTTCCAACTTGGTCTCTAGAATATCATCAACCTAAAAAATAGTGACACAATTCATTTTACAATATTGTAGAAATGAAGTATCAAAATAATAGCTTAACTACAAGCAATGATTTGGAAGACATTAACAATTTAACACTAAAGAAGAGAAATTCGCTTCATACAACTTCGTTATCCAGAAATATACAGGCGTAAGGATTATAGAAATCTAATAATTTTTTTCTGAAGCCTAAACATACCAGAAAACATTGGTCAAAAGGAAAGGTATACCAAAAATTTAATGTTTGGCAATCCATCACGATCAGCAAGGCTTCGAGCAAGGTCAATCGCCCCTTCACTATAATCAGTTCCTGTTAAATCAGAGAACCTGAACCCAAAACACCAGAATTTCATTCATTATGGTGTCTCTGACATTTAGAGAAACAATGGAAATTCACTCACCAAAGAACTTTCATGAAATCTTGGACTCACTTTTATTTACAACTCTCTGGCACCCAGCACTTCTCACCAACCCTCCAACAAGGGAGGCAAAAAAGGACATTAAGCATTGAAATTGTATTTTTGGGAGGGTGAATTGGGGCCTAATAACCAATAATAATTACATAGGAATGATCCTCGAGCAAAACATACCATTTAAATAAGATTTTAAGATCGTTTCAATTCAAGAAAGAAGGTTTATGAGATTTTTAGATTACATATTGGAAGGTTCTTTTAATTGACTTTAGCCAGTATGTTAACTTATTAACAAATGTACTGAACACAAATAAAAAGGCCAAATGCACATTCTCAAAATATCATGCCCCCTTTAGGACCGAATTGATTCTTGGAGGATGAAGCATATCAAAATACCCAACCATATGAGTAAAGGAAGCCTGATTTAATAGCGGCAAAGGTGTCGTATGTGCAGTGGTGACAGTGACGGCACTTGAGAGTAAGTAGGTTGGTGAAAAACTGATAGCAGACTTGTTCTAAATAAATAAAGGGATGATTTGATTGAGATCACAAAATTAGATTGGGTGAGTCAACATTCTGTCCACCTCCTGATCCTTCAAGTTTCTACATTTAAATCTTATAACTTATTATAAACTACAAATAAATATTTAAGGGTTTAAGGACATTTGCATTTGCACATTTCCATCAGGTTTGTTACCTATTTATCTTTGATGGTTAACTTTCTTCACTGCTACATCATTCTAAAGAATCTAAATGCATAAATCACTTTAACCAATTGGCACATACATACTGAGACTCGCATCCATGGGCAACTTGTTAACCTTAAAGTTAAAACAAGATGTCTCCAGCCTAGACATTCCAATCTGATACAGGATTCACCTAGTTTGCATTTTATTTGCTTCCATACAGGAATTCAATCTAATTCAGCATATAAAACCAGACAAAGTTCAATGAATAAAAGAATACCCCTGCTTGGAAAGTTCTTGAAGAAGCAAACCATTGCCAGTCCCGATGTCAAGTACACTCCAGCCTGAAAGATACTTATCACCTTGTTCCACAGTATCAGACTTATTATTATCAACATGATTTGGTGTGCGACCTTTAGAAATATCAATGCATAAGCTTTTGGTCCATGAGGCGACCACTTCCATGACGTCAGCTCCAAACCTACAGAAATAGAGGGCTGAAATCATCAAACGCTCCACGCCTTACAGTATCTACTCACTTTAACACAAAGGGGAACTAAAATATGAATCCCTCACTACTCTGGATTTATAAAAGTAAGGAGTAAAGGTTGACAAACTCTGGTAAATCACGACAAAAAGTGACTCGCAGGGCTGGTAATATTATAAAATCATCCCCTTTCATTTTATATCGTTGATATGAAAAGGATATCAATATTGTTAAGAAAGGTTTTTCTTCAATCTCCTCTCACTAATATGAATATCTTTTTCCTAAGGCTCTTTGAAAAGTGGCAACAAATGCACATAACGTAATTAGTACCAAGTAAAAAAATTAACCCATGTGATCTTCACAAGATAGCGTTTCACTAATTCTTAACAGTTTTGTAATTGTGGTTGTTAGCTAGTTAGAGACAGTTAGCTTAAACATATACAAGCTCATAATAATTCCTCTAGAATACCAGACTTTGTACGATTCATCTTCTCAAACAACACAAAAAGCTTTCTCCCTCTAATTTCTCTCTCTACCTTCAAGAGTTCTCTTTGATTCCGGATATTTTGATGTTACCACTTAGCTGTTGTCTACGGTGCCCCAAAGCCAGAAGAAACGCATCACAAATTAATTTGCACAGTTGCGAAAAGCTTACCAAACTTCACCGGTATGACCATGTTCCCGAAAATTCGCCAACTCATCTGCATATGCAGCATCCCAATAACTCTGAAGACCTAGCATTGATGTCACCCCTTCAGCATCTGGTTCCTCCTTGTCAGAACTGCAAGTACCACAATATCAATAAAAATACAACAAGAAATAATTGTTCCTAAACTAATAGCCTATTAATTCTTCCTCGAAATTCAGAACTGGAAAAGCATAAATACAACAAGAAATTCAAAGATTTAGTCTTAATAACTTAATTTTGCACTAATTAATTAATATTTTATTTACATATATTTGCTGGAAACCAAATAGGGGGGAGGGGAGCAAACCTGTATTCGGAGGGGGCACGGAGGTTAGCAGCTGAGAGGTCCTCGGCGGCGTCGGCATGGCGCTGGTCGTCGTCGAGAGTGCTTCCATAATCACTCTTGATGGACCATGAGTCGGCGGCGACGGAGCGTTCATCGTCGGAGACGAGATCGGCCGGTGCGGCTCGGCTCTGCTGCGATATCTCCGAGTCATCTTGCCCCAATCGAAATCCTGCCATTGCTGAACAAACAATGGGAGAGAGATGGACTGTCTGACTGAAAGACTAATGAAGAATCGAAGTGATCAAACGTTGAGATGTTCTGGTGGACTTTTGGGTTTGGGTATGGGTTGTGGATCTTGGATTCGGACGTTGTACCTGGCTCAGTGAACGGGTTAGGGGATCGGATGGGATGCGTGCATAAAACTAAAATAAATTGTAGTAATGGTTCTTCAATTTTAATTAAATTAAGAGTAATGATTTTTCAACTAAAAATTTATACTATTGGTTCCTTAACTTATCAAAATATATAGTTGTGGTCATTTTCGTCATCTCTGTCAAAATTTTGTCAAAATAAATTATATTGAAAGGATCATTACTACAATTGAGTTAAAGTTGAGGGAGCATTGCTCCAATTAGGTTAAAGCTAAGGAACCATTTCTCTAGTTGAATTAAAGTTCAGGGACCATTGGTATAATTCTTCTTATTTGATTTTTTATATTTGCCCCTTGATTCAGCCTCACGTGTATGATTGTAGACATGTAAATTTCGTTGCATACAAATGATGTATCACAAAGCTTCATGTGGCATATGACTCATCACAAATGGACAAGTCATCAATGATAGGGGTGGGCAAACGAGTATAGAAACCGGGGTTCGGGCGGGTACGGGTCGGTTCTTAATTTTTAAAAAGAGAAATGGGGCAGGGCGAACCGGGGCTTTGAAATTTTAGGGGTGGTCTGGTTCCAAAGGTATAGAAAAACAGGTACCCGGATCAGCCCGTTTGTAATTACAATGGACGGATGAGATTGAAAATGAACCTACCAGCAAATCTGAACCATTAGTTTTACTTAGGACCTAGGTCTCCTTGAGCTCAACTTTGTCACTGGAGTCCTCGAACTCGACTCGATTCTCTCTCCCTGTCTTGCCTCGTCGTCTCCTCCACCACCCCTAGCTCGACTCTGTCACTCAACCTAGGTCTCCTCGAGCTTGACTCTGTCAAGGGAAAGCAAATCTCTTACTCCATATTAATTAATTAATATCTTTATTCAATTAAATTTAAACCTGTAATTCACCTTCATCAATCGGCCTCCTCCGTATCCGATCACTCGGTGAGTCCCTCTAAAACCAATTTTTTTTATTTGTTAATTTATATTTCTTCTTATTTCAAAATTGTGATTGGGTATGTTCGGATTGAGCTATGGATTTCCGTTGATGAATGTGAGTTAGGTGGTTTTGTTTTTTTGTTTTTTAATTTTATTTTCCAATTTAGTCAGATGAATAGCTAAAGGTTTGATCTTGTACTGATTCTGTTTTGTTTCTGTAATTCATTGGATAATTTTTATTTTTTATGATGGATTGTTGAGAAAATTGAGAGGGATTAATGGATTCAATTGAATCCAACTAGTGGTCAAAGTTTTTTAGGCCGAATTTATTTCAATGTGTTGTGTTCGGCCTTTTGGTCCACGAAGGATGCACCCGATTTATTTCTTCTCGTATTTGCTATACAAAATTGATTTCGTTGTTTTCATGAATTGTGTATGTTTGATGAAGTTCTAAAGCACTAGGGTGTTTAAAGTTTGTTTTCTTTCTTTCTTTTCATGTAGTAGCTTTTGACAAAGATGATAAAATTTTTAGATATATAATCCAGACATATTATTAAAAGCAAGCCCTTGCCTGAATATGTTATGGGCACGCTGCTGCTATGTTTGAATGGGTTTTTTTAGCCAAAATAGTCCATGAGATTGTTATGACTATTTAATTTGGTCCCTGAAATTTGAAATTGAGAGAAGTGGTCCCTGAGTGATGACGGACAAACTCAGGGACTACTTCTGACAATTTCTAATTTTAGGAATCAAAATGAAAAATTATGCTAATCTTAGTGATCATTTTGACTGAAATGCCATTTGAAATTGAAAACTATACTTACATCTAAACTTGAATTTCTTGCGAATTACTTCGTGTGCTTGTGTATATATAATTATATATTAGGTCTTTATGAACTTTTAGATTTTATGTAATGTCTAATGCGTTTGTTTGTTTTTTATGCATGTTGGAAATGTGCATTCCTTGTAGTTTCCAGCCAGCATATATGTTGGAATAATGTTGACGAGGAAGAGTAGAAGAATTTTGAAAAATCATCTCATCTTTCTAACTTTACAACAATGTCTTCAAAAATTATCCTATCGCGTGATATTCCAGCTAGCTTGGAATCTGAGACTTGAGACCACCTCCATTATATATAGGAGCATATTTATGCGACTTTGTTAGCCTATTTCCTTACATTTACTTAGTTAGTTTCTATTTATTTTAGTATTTTAAGCTATTTTCATATGTTTGTAGGTCCAAATGGCTAAAGTGACAAGAAAAGACAATTTGGAGCAGTTTTAGGCTTGGAATGGATAGCACATGCTTGGAGCGAGATGGATGGATGAAATTGAAGTTCAAGAAAGGCTAGGAATCTACTAAAGAGATGGAAGAAATTAATTCAAGACTTGGAAGAGAAAGAATCAGCTACAACGAAGGAAACATGAGTCAAACTTCCTTATTTTGACTTAGTCAATCCTAATATTTTCCTACTTAATTTCCAGCTGTTAAAGGGGGGGTTCCTAATTAATTTAGGACACTTAAATATAAGTTCTAGAAGCCCTAATCCCAGTCAAAGAGGGATGCCGCACCACCTATCCCTTTCCTTGCCGTGCAAGGCCTTCTACCTTTCCCAATTCCCTTGCCGCACCTTGTTACCCTTTTCCTCTTGGAATTCTGATTTGTTACCCTTTTCTTGGAGGATTTGGAGTCTTAAACCTTTCCCAAATTAATTCTCAGCCGTGCCCTTCCATCCCATATAAATAAAGAGCCTTGCCGCACCCATTCAGATACCAATTCATACTTTCAGCCATTCTTTCATACAATTCATCACTCAAACCTTCACCCACACCTTGTGCCGCAGCAAAGAAGAAGAAAGAGGACCTTAGGACATGCTTGCCATTTAAGATCGGATTGTTGGAGTGTTTCTAGGTGTATTCAATCTTTTGTTTTCAATGTTTAAGTTCAATTATCTTTGTTTTGCGAACATGAGGAGCTAAACTCGTTTTAGCTAGAGGAGACTTTGAAACCATGATTATATTTGCAATATGAATTGATTACCTCCAGTTGTGATTTCATAAATTGTGAATGCAATTTACTTAACTACTTGATTGATAACTTATTCTTAGGGGTGGTTCGGTATGGGATCCCATACCGAAACCCTTGTCCCGATTCCCAAACCGAAATTTTCGGGAATCCCAAATTCAATACCAATCCCAAACCAAATTTTCGGGAATCCCAATTTTCGGGAATCCCGAAATAATTTCGGGATTTCGGGACAAATCGGGAATCCCAAAATGCTTTTGGGCTTTTGGACTAAAATTTGACATATTATGTTTTTGGCTAAAATTTGACATATTATGCTTTTTGGCTCAAACTGCCAATTTGTTATTTCTACTAATTTGCCCACGGCCCATTGCACAAATTTGACATAGTTTCATAAATTAAGTTTCAATCTACCCACTGCCCATTTGTGCACAAAGTTTCAATAATAACAAAATTTCAATCTGCCCACTACACATGCATCATGCATGCAATAAAAATAAATTAGGTACCAAACCCAAAAGCAAAAATAATAGTTACAAGCCAAGGTTTTAAAATAAATAAAGTAACAAACTCAAAAGCAAAAATAATAGTTATAAGCCAAGCTGGGTGGTGGCTGGGTGGTGATTCTGGTGAAGGAAGGCTGGTGGCACAGTGGCTGCGCTTCAAGCTCTTGATGGAACGGAAGTGAAAATTGAAATGGGGGATCTAACCTAAAAACAAATGAACAGCACAGATTAAATCTAAAACAATGAACGGTTGAAATAATTCTCTTATAATTAAAAAATAATATATATATAATATTTATTTCGGTTCGGTATGGGAATACCGAAAAAATGGAGATGCAATACCGAATCCCGTACCGAAAATTTCGGTTTGGTTTGGGATGACATACCGAAATTTTCGGGAATTTTGGTTTGGGATTTTTTTGGTTTGGGATCGGGATTTTTTCGGTTTGGTTTGGGATTTTTGGGATTTTTTTCCAGCCCTACTTATTCTTGTATGTTGATTAAGGAGACCTACTTAGTTTGCATGCATGAATTTGATGCTAAAATATAAGGGATTTTCACCTAATCGTTATGAATTTCCAGGTAGTGAAGGTTGCTAGTCACAATCGTGTTAAGTAAATTCCTGGCAGGAGTATCATGCTGTTCATAGTTACGAATGCCTTGTCAATGCTTATGATTTTCACAAAGCTTAGTGATCTTTGATTGTATCTCTATTATGTTGTTCATGTAGGGAACTATTGAAGAATAATTTGGTTGCTGATGCGTATTCCATCCAATTCAATGACTTAAGGAAAATCTGAGGGTTAATTAGTGCTGTTCACGGTTAATCTGGTGTGTTGAGGTTCATGATTTATTAGAAAAGCAACTGGAAATCAATTTGTATGCAAGTGTGTCATGTGTGGAGAAGGACCCTCTAACTAGCTTATCACCCATAAATTCACCTGATTTCGTCCAAAGTTGTTTAAGTCTTTAAATCTATTTGTTTTACTTTAAATTCGTCAAAACCAATCCCTCCTTTAATATTTCGTGTTTTACTTAGTTAGAACCTGTTTTAGATTGTTTCCTTTAGTGTTTTGAGTCAGAGTTAAGTTAGAATTCGTCCAAAATCACTCTTAGTTTCTGTTTTGAGTCTATTTGCTTGTTTTGTGCTGTTTTGAGTCTTTTTAGATTGTTTTGAGTTCTTTTAGTCTAGTTAAGTGTTTTTAAGCCTAGTTTTGTGTTTTAAAGTCAGTTTAGAGTTGATTAGCAATCTCTCATAATCCCCGGCCTAGAACGATCCCTACTTACATCTTTACTACAATTGTTAATAAGAGGGTTTAATTTGAGTGCTAATTTATATCACATCAAATTTTTGGTGCCGTTGCCGGGGATTAGCAACTTTGCTAATCCCCTTTGTTTCTATTCATGTATTTTAGTTTTAGTTTATGATTTTTATTTTGTTTTGTTTTGTTGATTTTAGGTACTAGAGAAGCAAGACATGGTAATTGCTAATATTCAAGCGCAAATGGCGAATCTTACTTCTCTTTTGTCACAGCATATCGAAAGGACCACAATGCAATGTGTCCCTACATTTGGTGTGTCCTATAGGCAAGGATATCAAACTAATCAACATCCTCAATTAATTGAGAATGGAGGTTGGGATAATGTCAATGTTTGGGGTTATCAGGGCAATAATCAATCAAGGAACAACTTGTTTACCAACACTTACAATTCAGATTGGAGTGATTATTCAAATTTTATGTGGAGGGAACCTCAACAAGTTCAACAGAAGGATATTGGTAGCAATATGAGGAGTTCTATTCAAGACCTATGCAACCGCCACAGCCTCCCCCACAACAAATCCAATCGAATTCAAGTATGTCCATGGATAATGATAAAATTCTTGATGTACTAACTTCTTTGACGTAAGGCTTACAAAACCAAGCTAAGAAGATAAGCGAATTGCAAAATCAATTTGGAGAGATTGCAGAATTCATGGGGCAAATTCAAGAACAAAGTGAACTCTCCAACTCAACTATTGTAAATTCAACAATAGATTTTGAAATCGCCGAAGCTATCACCTTGGGAAGTAGTATAAAGCTGCAGAAGAAGAAGAGGTGGACAAGACCACAACAAGGGAATAACACCCATTGCCGCAGCATTCTAAAGATCCTACACCATCCAATTCAGGTAAGATTGTTCCAAATTCAATTCTTTCTAACCCCATTCCACCAAATGTCTCTATTCCTTGCAGGTTCATGAATTCCAAGGAAAAAGAAAGTGAAAATGACATCTTGGAAGCCCTTCCAAAGGTGCAAAGTAGGGAATATCAAGAATTCATCAAAGAGGATGTACTTAAGACAACCAACCCCAAAGAAGTTGGATTTTATGACACGGGACAAGTCACAATCCTCACACCAAATCTGGCCGAGTGCAAAGTTCTTGAAACTTTTAAAGAAGTGGTGTTTGTCCTTGAGTTCTTGTTGGAGCACATAGGTAAGCCACCTCCTCCAATTTCAATTTCGTTTTCTACTAACAGTTTGTTCATGATTTAGGCACCCACCCTAGAATTTAAACCATTACTGGATCATTTCAAGTATCATCTTCCATTCAAAGACCAATTCCATGCCATGGGCTCCAATGAAGTTCAAAGAGAGGTATCGTCCGGTTGGAAGACGTTAAAGAAAGCGTTTCTTGGGAGGCAACCCATGCATTTGAATAATGAAGACCTAGGAATCTCCAACAATCCACAACCAGATTTGCATTCTTAACCCTACTCCTTATTGCTTTTATTTTGCCATGATAGTCATATTTGTTAGTTGTTGTTTTGATTGTTTGTGTGTGAGTCTTTGTTTGCAACATTGAGGACAATGTTTGGTTTAAGTGTGGGAGGGGTAAACAAAATGAATTTTGTCAAATTTTATCACCTATCACTTCTAATGTTGTTTCTCATTGTTTTAAGTGTTTTTAGAGTGTTTTGAAGTGTTTTAATGTGTCTTAAACAGGAAATATGAAAATTTTGAAAAAAATCGAAAAAGTTTTGAAAAACCCAAAAAGAGTCGTTTTTAAAGAGTTTTTGATGTTTGTTTGTGTCTTAAGGTACCTTCCAACACAATGATGAGGATTTGGTTTTTAATTGCATGACTATTAAAGAAAATTAGAAACATGGATGGAAGTTTGATTTGCTCTTTGGTTTATGCTTAATTGTAGTTTGTCGTTTACGAATCCATATGTAATCACAAAAGGAAAAAAAAATCAGTTTTTGGTAACATGCTTGAAGGAAGGAACTCAAACTAACGCTACAACCCTGAGAGACTTGAGCCTAAACTTTATTTGGAGAATTATTAATTTGTGATTTCTTGTTTTCTAAAGTCGTTGCATGATCTTATTATTTCTTTGCTTGGTTGCTACTTAGAATGTGCTTTCATCATTATAGTTCTAAATACTAGAACTCATGCCCGTTTCATTCAAAGCATAAAATTGATTGCATAACATACAATAAGATGAAGTTGTTTAGTTAAACCAGAGCCAAAAAGCCTTACCCTTTGCATATATATTGTAGGTTTAACCCCTTTGAGACTTATTTAGCCTATTTTATTTGTTAGCCACATTATCCTTACGTAACCTAGATTAGGACTATCCATACCCTTGTTCTTAAAGAATAAGTGAGCATGACTTAGAGGGAATTCCTTTTGACTTACATTTTGAAGAAAAACTAGTGTGGGGGAAGGTAAAAGGGCACGGAAAAAAAAACGTGAAAAGAAAGAAAAAGAGTTGAGAAATAAGTGAGAATGAACTCACAAGTATTGGTTGTTGAAGAAAGGGTCCAAAAGTTTGAATTTAACCCTAAGTGTTACATGCATTTTCCCCTTGTTTTTAAGTTAGTTTCTGCCATCCAAAGTGAATTCTAAGTTTTAATTTCATTACTTTGCTTACTATTGCTTTAAGAACCTTTATTTATCCTTAACCTTTCTTTTTAGCCAATACCCTAGCCCCGTTACAACCCTTAAACTTCTATCTTGATTGTTATGTGTTTCAATATATGGAGTTTGAAATTGGTATGAGCATATGGAATCCCTGGTTCTCGCTTCTAAGTAGTGACATTCCATTCATGAGATCATATACATGTTCATATTAATAATTCCAGAAAATGCTTTCTTTGTTATAACATATGTGAGTGTTAGTCTACATGTTTACATCAATCTTTTCACATATACCTAGTGTAGGGAGTGTAGTCAGAAAATCTGTGTGAAAATAGAGAGTATATCCAGTGAGGAATTGGGGGAATTCTCTAAGGCATGTTACTACATTCAAAATGTTGTTTTAATTGATGAAATGCGAGATGGTGAGTGGTGACTGCGATTAAGTGTTTGCTTAAGTGTAAAGAGAGCTAAACTCTATGGGAGTAGTGATTTTTAATATGTCATGTTCATTTGAAATCCCTGAGGCAAATGTTGGAAGGTCTAGATTGTGTTTTGTTTGTTTTGTTTTGCTCGAGGACTAGCAAAAGCTAAGTGTGGGGGAATTTGATAGGAGCATATTTATGCGACTTTGTTAGCCTATTTCCTTGCATTTACTTAGTTTCTATTTATTTTAGTATTTTAAGCTATTTTCGTGTGTTTGTAGGTCCAAATGGCTAAAGTGGCAAGAAAAGGCAATTTGAAGCAATTTGGAGTAGTTTTGGGCTTGGAATGGATAGCACATGCTTGGAGCAAGGTGGATGGACGAAATTGAAGTTCAAGAAAGGCTAGGAATCTACTAAAGAGATGGAAGAAATTAATTCAAGACTTGGAAGAGAAGGAATTAGCTACAAAGAAGGAAACATGAGTCAAACTTCCTTATTTTGACTTAGTCAATCCTCATCTTTTCCTACTTAATTTCCAGCTGTTAAGGGGGGTTCCTAATTAATTTAGGAAACTTAAATATAAGTTCTAGAAGCACTAATCCCAGTCAAAGAGGGATGCCGCACCACCTATCCCTTTCCTTCCCTTTCCTTGCCGTGCAAGTCCTTCTACCTTTCCCAATTCCCTTGCAGCACAATCCTTTTGGGATTCTGATTTGTTACCTTTTTCTTGGAGGATTTGGAACCTTAAACCTTTCCCAAATTAATTCCTAGCCGTGCCCTTCCTTCCCATATAAATAAAGAGCCTTGCCGCACCCATTCAGATACCAATTCATACTTTCAGCCATTCTTTCATACAATTCATCACTCAAACCTTCACCCACACCTTGTGCCGCAGCGAAGAAGAAGAAGGAGGACCTTAGGACATGCTTGCCATTCAAGATCGGATTGTTGGAGCGTTTCTAGGTGTATTCAATCCTTTATTTTCAATGTTTAAGTTTAATTATCTTTGTTTTGCGAATATGAGGAGCTAAACTCGTTTTAGCTAGAGGAGACTTTGAAACCATGATTATATTTGCAATATGAATTGATTACCTCCAGTTGTGATTTCATAAATTATGAATGCAATTTACTTAACTGCTTGATATATATATATATATTGTTTATTGTTTATTTGATTTCTTCAATTGTATGGCCAAAATTACAAAAAAGGGTGTATAAAAGGTTAAGAATGATGTGTGAAAATCATCTTTATTTTTTATTTTCTTGATGTACAAATTTAATTTCATGAAAAATTTATTAATATCCTCGTTAAATTGAGGGTTTTGTTTGGCAAAAATACCTTTAAAATATGGTTACGTGGCCATTCACGTGATAATTAACGAGGATACTGATAGACTTTTCACAAAATGATCAAAATGACTTTCAATGAACAAATTCAAGGACCACATTTATTGAATTTCATTGTCAAAGACCAAATTGAGGAGTTACACCAATTTTTAAAACCATTTTGGCCAAAAAACCAATTCACAACTATTTCTGTTTCAACAACCATTTCTTATGGGCTGTGTATTGATCTAAAAACCAATTAGATATGGGAGTAGTAGGCCATTGCTAAACATCACATGTGGGTCATTTCTTCGCATTCTCACATTTTAATGCAGTAATACTAGATGATGGATACACTCATTCTTTTGCTTGAAGATTTTAAATTAATAAACTCATTAAATGCGTGCCATTTTCGACGCTCAAAATGTTATTATTCATCAAATCTATCTTCTTCTTTCTTTCTTTTTTTTTTTTTTTTTTTTTTTTTTTTAAATTTTCGTTGTTTTATTGGTAGGAGGTCATTATGCATGTACTTATGTTTTCAAAATACTTCCATTTTTCGAACACATTTTCAAAATACTTCCATTTTTCTACCACCGTAGCACGATATTATCCGCTTTGGGCCCCGACTATGTTCCCACAGTTTTGTTTGTGGGAACTCACACGAGAATTTCCTGATGGGTCATCCATCCTGGGATGCTCTTGCGCGCTACTCGCTTAACTTCGGAGTTCCTATGGAACCCGAAGCCAGTGAGTTCCCAAAAGGCATCGTGCTAGGTAAGGATGAGAATATACATATAAGGATTACTCTCCTGGACGATGTGAGATCTTACATTTAGTGCATGTTATTGTCAACACAATTTTCAATAATACATATAAAATTCACGTATTCAATGCATATTTTTGATAAATTAAAATGATTAATTTATTTAAATAAATATTAAAATAAAAAATGGCAGAATTTTTCAAAGTAAATTTTTGGCAACGCTGTTGAATAACACACGAACATATCTTTCACATATTATATCCGTTCTGTATTTTACAAACTATTGTCAAAGGCTAAAGGGCTATAAATATTCTTTGTTACTGATAGGATTTTTACTACCTGCAAAAGTAAGAATAAAAACACTTAAAAATACTTACAAGAAAACAAGGTAGTTGTAGTAAGAATGCTCATGCAAAATTGTTCTCAACATGGATTAGTTAAAACAATTTATATTAAAGCCAAATATTAATTAATTATTTTAAACAAAGTTTTAAAAATGTTGATTTTGGCATTTTAAAAATAATAAAAACAAATTTTAATTAAAACAATTAAAGATATCGAGAAAGTAAGGAAAACAAAATAAAAGAGTCGTTGAAAATAAAGTTGTAAAGCACTAGGGTTTCATCGTCACGTTAACAATCCTATGTAGTTTTCCAATTACTTATAACTTACATATGCATATTTTGAAGGTTAGGTTTTCCTAAAGTATGCTCTACTTGGACCCCCAATATAGAACGTATATCAAACATGCAATCCGTCTATGATGTTAAGCTCAAATCTAAAAATGCAAAACTCATTAAGTTTTATGAAAACCTTTTGAAAAACCATGCAACTATTAAGATGTGGTATTCATCCTAAGTGAAATTACAATAATTAACCACAAGAAGTTTCATCAATTTCAAGGACTGACTCCGACCAAAATTGTATCAAATTACTTTTCTAAATATCATAATGGTAGCTAAGTATTAACACAAATAGATAGTTTCAAACACGACGATTAATAATTCAAAACATGCATGCATAGTATCACAAGTAAACTGAAAAGAAACCACACCTTGCCCTAGCAAAAGAGATTAGTTACACACAACCATAAAGCAAAAATTATTAAGAACATGGGTAGAAAAACATCTTGTAAATAAACTTGAATCGTCAAAAGCTCTCTAAGCTGAATTCTCCAAAGTAATGCGTTAAGAACCGTAATGGCTAAATAGCCTTATTTATACTACTACAAAATAAAAATGTCCTTGAAAATGTCTTAGAACAAAACTAGGAAACATAATAAGTTAAAGATAAACTAGGAAGCATAATCCTAATCAATAATGGGAAATCTGCCCAGCCATAAAAGCAGCCACGTTCAATAATGGGAAACTTGCCAAGCCACAAAAGCAGCCGCATTCTGGGCCTTAGACACTTACAAAACAGGCCTAAGATGACTCTTTTTAAAACTTAAAATATCTTGAAAATATTTAAAGAACGGCTTGCTGTCAAAAAACACCTTCTTGGATGCCAAAAAGGCCAAACACCTTCTTCGCCATAAATTATTCACTTGGTAGAAAAATCTGAAAATTTGCTATGAACAAGCTGAGAGACTCACGAATATCCTTCAAATGGAATCACTCAAAAATTCATCTTGCATGTCTTATGTTAAAAATATAAATCAAAGTAGCAAAATTTCACCAAAATAATTACTAAAATATACTAAGAATATGATAAAACATATAATATAAAATCAATTCATATATTGCCTAAATTTTCTTTAGCACCCCGGATTTTACTTATAAATGTGTGCACTCTTGCGCAGAAAGTTTAACTTAATTATGTTAAATGGGTAAAAAGTTTAGATTTTAAGAAGGGAATTTCGAAGTAAAAAAAAAAAAAAAGTGGGGAACACTAATTAACTCTGAAAAATTGTTATCACACTTTCAATTAGAATAGCATTACAAAATGCAAGGTTCTAAAAAACGCTAGGCGCTAGTCGGGTAATGGGCTGGCACTTAGCGCCTAGGCGGCTAGGCGAGGTCTAGGCGGGCACCTAGGCGGCCTAGGCGGCCTAGGCGGATTTAGATAGATTTCTTGTATATCTTGTAAATAAATGCATATTGACACTTACAAAAAGAGTATCCAACAAGTTCAAAATTTACTTGTATGAAATTCATGGATAAGATAATATAAAAATAATAAAATGCAAAAAGAGTATCCAACAAGTTCAAAATTTAAAAACACATTAAGCATATATGCCATATAACCATAGTGAGGAGTATTGTAGGATGACACATGTACAACAAGTTCACAATTTTAACCCCTTAGATTTGGATAGGATTTTTTTTTTTAATTTCATTAAAAATAAAAATAAAAAACTGCCTAGCACTGCCTAGCCTCGCCTAGCCCACCTAGGCGCTGCCTAGAGCCCAGTTGATTTTCAAGAAAACGTCTCAGGTCACCACCACCCAGCGTCTAGACGGCCGCCTAGGCTGTTTTTTAGAACACTGACAAAATGTGGAAAGCCGAAAAATAAAGCCAGCTCATAATAAACAAACATAGTACAAAGGCCATAAAGCAAAATTAGAAGATGCAAACTCAAGCCTTATACCATGCATACAAATTAAATAAGAGAAAATGGAACTTTGCCCTCAACTCATTTAATTGGAACAAGACTTTCCTCATAAATAAGAGCTTGCAAATCTGTAACCTGATGCATAATTGGAGGAATATGAAGATCCTTGAAATTTCCAGTACTCGAATTATAAGAGGTGACTCTCCTACCGGAGGCAACCATAAGAAGCTTGTCACATTTCCAAAGTGTCAATGGATACTCAATGCCTTTAAAAGGACCAACGGTTAGGAGTTTTGTCCATGAACTCTTAACACCGCCATACCCATCCATTACCCATATTTCAAATAATTTAGAATCCTCACTTGGATCATAGCGATAACAATAAGAAGTGATAGATTCATTATAAAGAAAAAGCCCACAAAAGTTAAAACCGGATTCTATCTTAGAAGGCAATTGTATTCTATGAAATATTTCATCACCTAAATCAAATGAAAGTATGCATTCTTCGCCATCCGTTGCAAACCAATAACAAAATCCCTTCAAGTACACAGAAAAGGGATAGGGATGGGTTGAACTTGATATATCAATCTTGATCTCTTTCCAAAAGTTAGCAGCCGTGGTGTATACCTCAGCCGTGTAAGGATAAGCAATACAATGTTGATATGTTTGCTCATCATCTGAATACTCACAATTTTCTACAATTTGCACAACCTTGTATTCATTAGCTTTGCAATCATAGCCAAAACCCATTCCGTGAAAGGTCGTTTCCAATTCGAATTTTCCCTCGGGATGGGGTACAAGAAGGCATGAATTGGGAAGAAGCCTGAATTCCCTCGTTGAAGGATTGCATAGAAGAACATTATCCCCTTCTATTAGACATACAATGCCATTGCAATACCCGTGAATCTGTACAGGATTATGGTCATCCCTAGAAAACGGTATATTTAAGGGTTTAACGTCATAATGAAGGTTGTGCACATCACTATCAATGGAAAGATTAATCATGGACCATAAAACTTCACGTTTCCAACTCTGATCCGGGAAAATGTGAAACTGAGAACGGTTGAGAAGGATACAAGTGGAGGATGAGAGTTTGTTGTCCAAGGAATTGCTGAGGTGTTTGGCCACAAAACTTGGACTATTGATAAGAGTGCACCAAGACTTGCGTATGCATTTGAATCGCAACAGAGACTTGGGCGACAACCTGGACAAGATTTCGACCACCCTGTCTTCAGGAGTTTCACTTTCACGCACTTGGAACATTTCAGCAACTCTGTCCCATAGGAACTCTTAACATGTATAGAAATACACAGAAAAGAACACCACCAGTTTGAGAGCCAAACTAAATCAAACTACAAGTCCCTAAGGCATGGTAGATCAAGATTCAATTATTAAGCATATTACCATATAAGATGCCAAAATTTAACAGTACTAAATAAACATGGGCTTCCACAACCACAGCATATTTAGCTATGGAAGAAAATAAAGGCGATCCAGTCAATTTCGAGTTTTATGGAGGATAAAACATTCAAATTTTACTATCTTTTTAATTTTTTTTTTATCGATACAAAGCCATTCAAATTTTACCTTTTAATCTACATTTTTTTGAGAAAAAGTACAATATCGTACAAAGTGAGGATAGGATGCATAGATGGGCCTCGATAAAAATCTTGTTGGGAATTTCAACTGGTCGAATGAAAAAAGGAGTGTCCTGCATAAACATAACTATCCTGAAAAAAAAAGCACATAAAATCAATTCAAATTACATTGAGTGTCATCAATCAAAATATCTGAGACCAAACCTAGTGGTTCCTTAAACCATGACCCCTCGAGCTGTCTTACAGCTCCTGGATGAGCCAATCTATGTGCTGCTTGATTGGCCTCACGACAGGCATGATTCAGCTTTGGACGAGCGAAGACTTGAAGTAAAACTTGAATGTCGTTGATTATCGGACCCAACAAAGAGCTATCATCTTCTTGGCGATTCATTGCAGTAAGCGAGACACTTGAGTCCCCTTCAAACATAACATCCACACCACCAATATGAAGGATCTGATCCGAAAGAGAACTCAAACTTAGCTTTGAAAAAGGCTTGCATCAATCGGTGGACAGCGAGAGAAAACGATTGAGCACGGCTGCTCGTCCGGTCAAACTTCGGATCTCCTTCAAGGTAGTTAGAGATTTCGTCTCTAGGATTGCTCGGATTTACTTGGGATGTGTTTCGATTCCTCGTTGGGTTACTAGGTACCGTAAGAATCTGCCTGAAGATTCTCCAAATGTGCATTTGGCGGGATTGAGTTTCATCTTGTACTTTCTAAGGATGTCAAAAGTTTCCACCAAGTTGTTGATGTGGTCTGATCGCTGCTTGCCCTTCACCATGATGTCGTTGACGTAGACCTCCATGGTTACTCCAATTTGCTTCTTACACATCATGTTTACTAGTTGTTGGTAAGTGGCTCCCGAGTTCTTGAGACCAAAAGGCAGGAACTTGTAGCAGTAGGTGCCTCACTCGATCACCAATGCGGTTTTCGCCTTGTCAGGCTCGTGCATGGCTATTTGGTTGTAGCCGGAGTGTGCGTTCACAATTATAATCTGTTTCAATTTAGTTAGTTAGACTTTAGAATTAATTCGATCTCTGTGAGACGATATTCATGTTTCAAAGTTATACCATCATCTAATTTGTATACTTGCAAGCACTAAAATTCGAGACTTAATGAGGCTAATTTTGGTTATCTAATTTTTGCGACAATATCTTGTATACTAAAGAGGATAACTTACATTTATTTGGGCCTCAATAAAAGCTGTTGGAAGATTTCAACTCTGTCGAAAGGATAAAAGGGTCATGTGCCAAAACAAAACAAAAAAAAAGAGATCCGCAATCTAGTACTATTGTCGATCAGTAGTAATCAACCTAGTACTCCTTGAAGATTTTGAGCAGTTGATCGAAGGTGTTGGTCGTACATGCAGCCTCAATCAGCTTGTCAATTTTTGCATCGAACATCCAGATTCCGGCCGGTTGGGACTTCCTGATGACTTGTTGGAGAGTTGGATCCAAGAGATAATTTAACGGAAATTGATATTTGTTTCGTTCTCCCACGTACAAAACTATATAAACTTTCTTGGAGCACTGGGACCTAATGAATATCCTCATCTTTTCTAGAACAAGATTTACATGATCTTCACCCTTTGTATGCGCTTCGAATTCTCCTCAACTAGAAATTCACAAGTACATGATGAAAGGTTTTTTTATTTTTTTATTTTTTTAATTTTTTTCTGCTGTTTTTCTTCGGCTTTAAAGTAAAATGAATGTTTCTTGCAGGTTTAGTGAAAGGCTACCCGCAAAGAAACGTCATCAACAAGTAACATTGCGGGCATGCTTGCATGCGATTCTAGTACTTCCTGAAGATCTTGGGCAACTGATCGAAGGTGTTAGTCGTACGTACAATCTCAAGTGGCCCATCAATCTTTGAATCGAACACATCCGGTTTCGAGTTCTTGTTGAGTTGTTGGATAATTGGATCCGATATATACTTCAAAGGAACTTGATATTTCTTTCGTTCTTCTCCTAGAATATTTAAAATTCCTATTGATAAATAAAAATAAAATAAAATAACTAGTGTTTGGCCAATTGAATCATTCAAACTCAAATATCAAATATGAAAGGACCATTGACAACATCCTGAAAAATCATGTGCACTATTTTTGCAACGTTATTAATTAAGAGTACTCTTAATTAAACAGTTGCTGTCTATATTTGGTTTTTTTTTTTTTTTTTGGTTTTTTAGTTAAAATGGTTCCCGATATTGGCATAACTCATCATTTTGATCATTGATATTTAAAATCGATAGAACTTGTCCTAACTTGTTCACCTTCAATCATTTTGGTCTTTACGTAAAAAAACTCTGTTAAATAAAGAAAAAAATTTGACAAAAATACTCTCAATTTTTTGTCAAATCATTTTGGACCATTATTTATTAAATTGAAGGTCTTTTTGTCATTTTGGTCCTTATTTAACGAGGATATGTCATGTAATAACCAAAATGATTGAAGGTGATAAATTCAGGAACCAGTTCTATAAATTTCAAATCTTAGAGACCAAAGTGAGAAATTATGCCAATCTCATAGACTATTTTGACTAAAATAGCTTCTTTTCTTTGTTTTGGGGTGCAAAGTGAAGTAGATTTCTACCGTGATTTGTTGTACTAAGGGCTCCATCCATGTGGGATTGCTTGATCTCAAACCAATCCTAATGAAGTAAAGAGTCTACTTTTTCTGTCTTTTCACATAGTCTAATCTAATTCTATGTTGTCCTAAAGAAAGGGAATATTGTTCTCATCAATCTTAATAGATGGTGATGCTCGCTACCATATTTCTCATCGTTAGACGAGTTTAAAATTTAAGATCTATCTAGTTGGTAGACATAAATTTCAAAATTTAAACTCATTCAATGATGATATGGAATTGAACAAAGTGGTTGGTATTTATTTTCATAATTCTATCAAAATGTCTGATTTGTTGTTGTTTTGGAAAGGGCGGTTATATCGAAGGGCAGTGATAGAAAAGCCGACCAATTTGCTTTACTTAATTTTTTTTCTCAAACGATGGACAATTTTATTAAGATACTACCTAATTCACAAAATCAAATCCTCTCCATTTAAAATGGCTATGATCTATTTGTGGCCTCAATTATTGTTTGACACAATAAATTTATGACAACAAAGCTAAAAGCGTTGAGTTTATAAACATGTGTTAATAAATAATTGAGGAAGATCTTCACAATCACTTATCTGGACTTCCAGGTGGTCCTAGGACCATCCAGGTCCCTTAATGGATCTGTCATCCTTAATGGCATTCAAAAATACATTACTATTATTAATTAAGCTATTCATTCTTGAAACTAGGTTTCTATGGGTTTCCGAATAAAGTGGAGCATCACTTGTCATGGACGTTGTTGTCAACGTTAAGTCGGGAAAGTTCTCTTCCTTGGTTATGTGTAGGGATTTTAATGAGGTGTTGAGTTCGTCAGAACAACTTGGTGGGCTGGGAGAAGGGAGAGTCAGATGAATGGGTTTCAGGAGGCAATACATGACCATGAACTGGTGGATTTGGGATTTATTGGTAGTGAA
Source organism: Pyrus x bretschneideri (assembly GCF_019419815.1). Taxonomy (NCBI): domain Eukaryota; kingdom Viridiplantae; phylum Streptophyta; class Magnoliopsida; order Rosales; family Rosaceae; genus Pyrus; species Pyrus x bretschneideri. The sequence goes on from NW_025999441.1 coordinate 42,248, forward strand.
TACACTTCGACAGATAACATGGAGGATGAGGTTCGGTGTCGCCTTGACCTTGCGCTTGCTACTCAGACTTGGATACAGTTATTTCCGCATTCTAAGGTTTGTCACCTCAACCCTTCCAAATTTGACCATTTGCCTATTGTGGTGGAGATTCGGAATTCGGTGGGTGGCACCCCTTGGAAATCTTGCAGTTTTCGGTTTGAGGAGATGTGGTTACAGGAGGGCAGTTGTGAAGAAACGGTTGCAGCTGCTTGGAGTGTGCAGCGGAGGGGTTCACCATTGACCCGTGTGTGTGACAAAATTAGAGCCACTAGGATGGCGTTATTAGAGTGGCAACGTACTTCCTTTGGGAATACTACAATGGAGATTACGAAGGTGAGAGATAAATTGAGGGTTTTGTTTGAGCATCCTCCTTCACCGGATCTGCATGAATGTAGGGGAGAGTTGATGCAAGAGCTAGATAATTTACTTGGTAAAGAAGAAACCTTTTAGCGGCAGAGGGCGAGAACTCAGTGGTTGAAGGAAGTGATTGGACTACAAGGTTCTTCCATAACCGCGCTTCGAATAGGTGGCGGAAAAACACCATTAAGGGCTTACGGGGAGATAATGGGGTGTGGTATGACTCGCCAAAAGGTATTGAGGATACGGTGGTGGATTTTTTTAGGTGCATTTTCCGGACACAAGGGGTTCTCTCTAATGCCGTTCAAGAGGTGATAGGGGCCGTTTCGTAGAGAGTTACTCTGGAAATGAATGAGGTGTTGTTACAACCTTATTCCGTAGAGGAGATTAAGGTGGCTGTTTTTCCCACACATCAAAATCTCCGGGACCGGATGGCATGTCCCCACTCTTCTATCAACAATTTTGGCATATTGTGGGTCCAGAGATGGTGGAGGCGGTTCGATCTTTTCTACAGTTTGGCTATTTAAGTAAGGAAGTTTGTTTCACTCACGTTGTATTGGTTCCAAAGGTGAACGAGCCACAAGATATGTCACAATTACGCTCCATTAGTTTGTGTAATGTGCTCTACAAATTTGGTGCTATGGTGATTGCTAATGATCTTAAAGGCATGACATCCACGATTATTTTGACTAATCAGAGTGCGTTTGTGCCTGGAGGATTAATTTCGGATAATTCTCTTATGGTGGCAGAGATTGAGCACTATTTACATAATAAGAGGAATGGTAGGGAGGGTTCCTTTGCACTTAAGCTTGATCTCAGTAAAGCCTATGATCAAGTAGAGTGGTGCTTTTTGGAAGCTATAATGGTAATGTTGGGGTTTGATACCGATTAGATAAAAATGGTGATGGCGTGCATTAAGTTGGTGTCATACTCCTTCCTAATCAATGGGCAGCCGAGTGGATATTTGACTCCGTCACGTGGGCTACGGCAAGAGGATCCTTTATCACCCTATTTGTTTCTTTTATGTGTTGAAGGCTTGTCGGCGCTCATTACATAGAATGAGCAATTAAGGCAGTTGAGTGGTATTCAGCTGCGTGAGCAAGCTCCCCGATTCACACCTCTTGTTTGACGACAACAATTTTCTCTTTGGTATAGCAAATGTGGACGAATGTGCGGTGATTCAACATATACTGGATATTTACTCTCAATCTTCGGGCCAATCCGTGAACTTCGATAAGAGTAGTGTAGCTTTTAGTGCGAATGTGCTCCAGTATGACAAACAAATGTTAGCAGGTTTCCTTGGTGTTCAGTTGGTAGAAGGGCATGAAATATATCTGGGGTTGCCGATATGTGTGGGGAAGAATAAAAAACAAACCTTCTCATATATCAAGGAAAGAGTGATGCAAAGGCTTAATGGGTGGAAAAGTAAGCTTTTGAGTAGTGCGGGGAAGGAACTTCTTATAAAGGTTGTTGCCCAAACCCTCACGGCTTATGCGATGAATTGTTTCTTGCTCCCGAAGACTTTTTGTGATGAATTACATCAACTTATGGCCCACTTTTGGTGGGGGAATGGTTCGGAGGATCAGAAAATTCATTGGAGGTTGTGGAATAAGATGTGTAAATCTAAAGCAGAAGGTTAGGGTTTCGGGATTTTTATGCTTTTAATATGGTAGTGCTAGCTAAACAAGGGTGGCGAGTGTTCCATTATCCCTCGTCATTGGTAGCGCAAATTTTCAAGGCAAGGTACTTTTCGAATTCTTCTTTTTGGGAAGTGGAAGCATCTGCGTCTTCTTCGTACTGTTGGCAGAGTATTGTAATGGCGAGGGAGGTCTTGGTCCATGGGTCTAGGTAGGTGGTGGGTGATGGACGAACAGTAAGGGTGTGGTTGGATCGGTAGGTACCTTAGCCTCGACACCTCTTCCTGGAAGAGTTCACATGAAGGTTAAGGAGTTGATCGATACTTCTACAAGGGTGTGGCGTACCAATTTGTTACTGGAATTTTTTTAGCCCGGATGAAGTATCTTTGATTCTTTCTCTTCCTTTCAACTTTCGTACTCCAAAGGATAAGTTGGTGTGGCATCATGACGAGAGGGGTCACTTCTTTATGAAGAGTGGGTATTGGGTTGCTCGGCAATGGTTACAATCTTCGGATAGCAGTGCATCTTCCTCTAATACAGTTAGTGCATATGCGAGACTTTGGAAGAATCTATGGAAGGCTAACATCCTTCCCAAAGTTAAGAATTTCACCTAGAGGGTGTGTCATGATATTCTTCTAACCAAAGTCAACCTTCAAAGGAAAGGAGTGGAAGTGGAGTTGGAGTGTGGGGTGTGCAAAAGGGAGAAGGAAAATGCGGCTATGTGTTACTTAGATGCCCGTTTGCTAAAGCGGTGTGGTTTAGCTCTCCCTTTGGTATACGGTTGTCCGAGAGTTTTAGACTGTCTTTGAAGGATTGGTTGCTTATGTGCTGGAAAATAAGGAGGTGGATTTTGACTTGGCTTGTGTGATCATGTGGGGCATATGGCAAGAAAGGAACTCACGGGTATGAAGGGGTGCTCAAATGTCTCATATGGGTGTGTGGCAGAAGGTTTCGTCTTGGCTATTAGTGTTTCAAGCAACAAATTGTGCTTCTGCTAGGGTGGGGGTTGTACCTACCTAGAGGTGGTCTCCTCCTAGCCAAGGGTGGGTTAAGGTTAATATGAATGGTGCGGTGAAAGGTCCTACGAATATGGGGGGAGGTTGAAGCAGTGTTGCAGGACTGGGGAGAGGGTTTTTTGGCGGCTAGGGGCCAACAACTCCCAGGGGTCACTTCGATTCCACTCCTGGAGTTGTTTGTCATGCAGTACGAGTTGCAGGTTGCGCAGATGCAAGGGTGTCAACAGATCGTAGTTGAAAACGATTCTATGAATGTTATTTCAGTCCTTAATGGCACTGTGGTGAACTCATCGGCTCTTGGTATGATCGCGAAGGATTTGTTGCAGTTGGCTTCCACCTTCTCTAGAGTGAAATTTATTCATGCTTCTCGTTTATGTAATGGGGTTGCCCATCGTCTTGCTAAGTTTGCGTTGTCTAGTAGCAACAACCTAGTTTGGTTTGAGGAGCCTCCTACTCTTATTTAGGACCTTCTACTCCAAGACATATGTATACGAATAATATTACTCTTATTCAATACAACGCTTCCTAGTTTGGTTTGAGAAGCCTCCTACTTTTGTAAGAATAATATTACTATGTATACGAATTGAGATTAATTAAAGGACCAAGCAAAGACATTCGATTGATCAATAAAACAAAATAAAACCCTATAAGGAGGGGATAGTAAAAAATCATATATGAAAGTTAAACGTAACACAAGATGAGATTCAGAACAGCGCTAGGCTATGAGTACTACTTCTGTGGATATGATGTCAACAAATCATGTATACAAATAGGAGAAAATGGAACCTAATTTGCCCTCAAGTGAATTGACTAGGACAATACTCTTCACATAAATTAGAGCATGGAAATCTAAGACCTTATTTAGAATATGAGGAATATGAAGATAGTTGAAATTTCCGGTACTGGAATTATAAGAGCTGGCTCTTCCATCGGAGGAAACCATAAGAAGCGTTTTCCAAAATATCGATGGATTCTGAATGCTTTTTAAGGGTCCAATGTTTAGTAATTTTGTCAACGAACTCTTAACTCCGTTATAATAATCCATTACCCATATTTCATATAATGTAGAATCCTCATCACTTGTATTGTAACAAGAGCAAAAAGAAGCAATGGATTCATTACACAGAAAAAGATTATAAAGCTTAAAACCATATTCTCTCCTTGTAACAACCCGTCCTAATTAATTTTACGAATTTTGGAACGAGGGTATTTTGTTTTTGCTTTTGGTCTTAATAGGTATGCCAAGAGGCCCTCCCTTGATTTTTGTCCCCTGGGCCCAAGCCTCTCATCTCCTTTCTCTCACAGTTCTTTCTCTTTCCTGACTCACTCTTACTTCTCTCCCTTCTCTCACGGCAAGCACCAAGATAGTGCCATGGGGAAAAACCCCACTTGAAAAACCATCACAGCCTTGGCGAGGCGCCTCACTTCTCACCACCTAGACCTCGTCGTCATGAACCTCAGCAAGGAGACCTGGAAACTCAATAGTGGCTGAGGCCATTGTTCATTCTTTTCCCGACTCCATCACGTCCGATGTAGGTAAGCTTCGAAACAACCTAAACATTTTTCCTCCTTTGTCCTCATATTTCATTTCTGATCATATTTGTATGTTTTGGACAACAAAACCATGAAGAAACATCACAGAAAGGCTTTCCCAGATTCTAGCAATAATATTGTGATTTTCAAACCCTTTTTTGGCCAACTCCAGCCACCACTCGTCTTTAAATTGGTGTAGATCTCTTCCTTGTCCCTTGGTCTTCCTTTTGGTAGGTAGATTGTAGGCTATGGTTGAGAACGGGTCAAAACCCGATCCACTAGCCTATGCCAACCCAACTCGTTAGGCCATGGAACCCAGCCTAATACTCTCGACCCAGACCCAAGTAACCTGAGCCTAACCTTGAGGCCCAACTTAGAGAACCCAAGCCCAACCCAAATGAGAACCAGCTCACTAACCCTCGGCCCAGCCCAGCTGAACCGGCCCAAACCCGTCGACCCATGTACCCATTGACCGATCTAACTTGACCCGGATGGAATATTCTCTGGAATATTCTTTGTGTTGACTTTTACAAAATTTGCCCGGGACCACTCTTAGAGTAATTCAACATCTTGAATCTGTTTCCGACGTTCGTTTTTTCCAAATTCAATCATTATAGTAGAGTTTTATTAATGAGACCCTTTATGTGCTTAGGTGCATTTATTGTGGAGTTTCTGTCTTTACTAGTTTGCATGGCTCATCAATGGCGAAGTATCTGTGAGTGGACCCCTTCTAAAATGCATGATTTTACTATTAGAAATGCATACATGAAAATCATGATTTATTGGTTACATTTTATGAAATGTTTATGAGTAAATTGGTTTCACGCTTTATGAATTATCATGCTTTATCGACTTTACATTCCTTGTGGTATATATGATTAATGACTATATATACATACTTGTGAACGTGGTTTTACGATATGACGTTTTAGCTACTAAACTCCAATTAAGAGATATATATATATATATATATATATTAGAAATATTATTGTAATGTTTTTATGTACTTATTTAGTGGTTACTCAACAGTCCTGCCTATGGGCGAATGATATATATATTAGAAATATTATTGTAATGTTTTTATGTACTTATTTAGTGGTTACTCAACAGTCCTGCCTATGGGCGAATGATACTACCTAAGGACGAACGGTAATGCCTACAACCAAATGATACTTATATGGCTTCAGCCGGGCATTTGGTTGGTGCCTACGGGCTGAAGATATTTATATTGGCTTCGGCCGAGCGTTGGTTAGTGCTTACGGGTGGAAGATAATTATATTGGCTTCAGTCGGGAGATGTAGTGCCTTCTGGCGATTGAAGATATATGTTAATATATATACTTATATATATACCCTGTACTACCACTACCAAGCACTTTTTATATGATATATGTTTTATGAAAGGTTTTATGGCACGCTAGGGTTTTTGGAAAACCTATTACATATTATACTATGAGTTTCTAAACCTAAGGGTTAATACGTTAAAGATTAACTGTTTTAGTATTACTTATTTATCAACTTAGTCCACTTATGTTTTGTTTTGCGCCCCCCCAAGGACTTAGAATCGAGGTGCACAATCCCAGCATCAAGGCACTCCCGCATCGGCATCTTCGAGTCCTCTCAGTGTAGGACCCATCTCTTTGTTCATTCAATTTTATATTATTCCTTTTTAGTGTCTCGGATTAGTTGTATGCTCCGAACACGTTCCATAATTGCATATTCATTATAATTAAATTTGCAAGTTTTAGTTATGTTGGTTAATTGTTTCTAGTTCTCATGCATCCTAATATGGCTTCGTCATCTTCAGGTGTCGGCCAACACATGCCCACCCTGATGTTTGGGGAATATCAAGGTCGGGCGTGTCACTCCCAGAGGGCAATTGTATTGTATGGAATATCTCATCACCTAAATCAAATGAAAGTATGTATTCCTCACCATCACTTGCAAACCAATAACAAAATCCCTTCAAGTACACTGAACAAGAAGAATGATAGGTTTTGCTTGATATATCAAGCTTGATCTCTCTCCAAGAGTTAGCAGTCGTGGTGCATACATCAGCCGTGTGAGGAAGAGTAATACGATGATAATATGTTTGCTCATCATTTGAATACTCACAATTTTCTATAATTTGCACAAACTTTTATTCTTTAGCTTTGCAATCATAGCCAAATCCCAATCCTTGAAGGGTAGTTTCAAATTCGAATTTTCCCTTGGGAGGGGAAGGTACAAGAAGGCATGAATGGGGAAGTTGCCCGAATTCCCCCGTTGCAAGATTGCATAAAAGAACATTTTTCCCTACTATTACACAAACAATCCCATTGCAATAGCCGTGACTTTGCACAAATTCATGATCTTCCAATGGAAACGGTGTATTTAGGTCCTCAACATCATAATGAAGGTTGTGCTCATCACTATCAATGGAAAGATTAATCATGGACCAGAAAACTTCTCGTTTCCAAATCTGGTCTGGGAAAAAAGTGTGACTTGGAACGGTTAAGAAGGATACAAGTGGAGGATGAGAGTTTGTTGTTCATGGAATTGTTGAGATGTTTGGCCACAAAACTTGGACCATTGATGAGAGTGCACCAAGACTCGTGTACGCATTTGAATCGTATCAGACACTTGGGCGGCAACCTGGATAGGATTTCGACCGTCCTATCTTCAGAAGTTTCACTTTCATGTGCCTGGAACATTTTGGCAATTTAGTCCCACAAGAATTCTTCACATGTATATATACACAGGAAAGAACACCACCAGTTTGAGAGCCAAACTAAATCAAACTACAAGTCCCTAACGCTTGGTAGATCGTTTTTAAGCATATTTACCACATAAGATGCCAAAATTCAATAGTACTAAATAAACTTGGAGTTCCACGATCACAACATATATAGCTACCAAAGAAAACAGGGGCAATCTAGTCAATTTCGAGATTTATGGAGAATCATATGTTCAAATTTTACTATTTTTTTTTATTTGACACAAAACTAACCATTCAAATATTACGTTTAATTTTACATTAAATTGATGAAATAAAAAAAGACGAATGGAACGTAATTCCTCCTTTTGGATATTAGATTAGCTGTAGACACATTTTTAATGTTTTCTTTCTTGTAAATTATTTTGAGATTAAATAACTAAAAGCATTCTTAAACAAGGTTCTAAAAAACGTTAGGTGCTAGTCGAACGGCGGGCTGGCGCCTAGCGCCTAGGCTGCTATGCGGCCTAGGCGGATTTAGGTAAATTTCTTGTATATCTTATAAATAAGTGCATATTGACACTTACAAAAAATTATACTTGTATGAAATTTATGGATAAGATAATAAAAGAATGATAAAATGTAAAAAGAGAATCAACAAGTCCAAAATTTAAAAACACATTAAGCATATATGCCATATAACCATAGTGAGGAGTATTGTAGGATGACACATGTACAACAAGTTCACAATTTTAAACCACTTAGACTTAGATAGGATTTTTTATTTTATTTTTTTATTTCATTAAAAAATAAATAAAAACCGCCCAGCTTCGCCTAGCATAGCCTAGCCTTGCCTAGCCCCCCTAGCCGCCTAGAGCTCATCCGATTTTTCCCACTAATTTGCAAGAAAATGTCTCGGCTCACCACTGCCCAGCGCCTAGGCTGTTTTATAAAACATTGTTCTTAAATCATAAAATGAAAAATCTTATTTGTCTTTTTTGTTTTACAAAATAGTTTTTTAAAACGCCACGAAATAGACCCTTAACTTTCGCAAAAAAATATGCATAGGCTTTTCATATTTCACATAAGGGTTGTTTTATTCACACCCACATATTGTGAATACACCTCATATACCTCACTTATACTTTTTTAATTAAAGTTTCACTTAATACATCCCACATACATTCTCATATTGCCCTCACACCTCACGTGTAACGACCCGTCCTCAATTATTACGGTTTTTATAATTTTAGAGCATGAATTTACGAAAATGCCCTTCGATGCAAAAATGTTGACTTTTGTTGACTACCTTATCGTGTCACGTAAGACCCGCTTCCTTGGCTAATACTTGTAGGTCTCGTCACTACGAACGCGTGGGAGCGAGCATAATCAAAATTTAAGCTAAAACGAAGATTCTATGGAATTTGGAATGTAAGGGCATTTTGGTAATTTTCCAAGTGGAGATATTTTCCGCCTTGGACCATCCCGAGCTGACACGTGTCCCCTTCCCTAATCTTCTAGAATCCTCTCCCGAATCTCTCTTCCCCTCTCGAGCTTTCTCTCTTCCCTCATGATATTTTTCGATTTAGATTCCGCTTTGGAAGTAGAACCGGATTGTGCCCACCCTGGGTAGTATTAAGTGGCATAAAATGAGGAAAAGGATCCTGTGAGGATCCTTTTCCTGGGGATCCGGAGGATCTCGTAATCATGTCCGTTCATCGTATATCGTGCGGTCAGTTTTCGTTAAGTACTATTTATATTTAATTTTAAATATTAAATAATTTTTTTTATCACACAATATACAAAGAACGAAAATGATTATAATATCTCGGATCCCAGAAAAATGATCCAACGGGGATCCTTTTCCATAAAATGAAATTTAAATTGGCGCTCAACGCCTATTACAAAAGCAGAGAGATTCAAATAGCGGAAAGATCAAAGAGGTCGTTAAGCCCGAAGCCTCCCTCATCGGCACACCCGCCCCATTTTCCTCCATCAATAAACGCCACTCGGAAAAGATGCTATCTGTATACGTCCCTCTCTCTCTCTCCCCCTTTCATCACACCCTCTTGCTCTCCCCCTGTTTGGTTCCTCAAATTCCGCAGCTCAGGAATATTTGGACATTCAGTTTCCTACTTTCTGTTTGGATTCTTGAATTGGTTTTCCAATTTTGAATCAAATCAATGAAGACCATGCGCGATATTCTGCGTGCCGATTCTTCGGATGATTTCGATATGCAGACGATAGGCAAGTTCTTGAGTTTCGCTTCCAGAGGCGACAGGGTTGGATTGAACCAGATGTTGATCCAGGGCATATCTCCTGATGTCCAAGACTACGACAACAGGACCGCGCTCCATCTCGCCGCGAGCGAAGGTCACACCCCCATTGTTGAGCTTCTTGTGTGTTACAAGGCCAATGTTAACCTCAAAGACCGATGGAAACGGACTGTAAGAACAACTCTTTAATTGTCTGCCTGTTTATTTTGTTTAATATAAAGTGATTTTTGAGAATTTCTGGAATATGTGTCATGGTGGGTAAGACTTAGTGCAACGGAAAGGTTGCTCCTTGTGACCAAAAGGTCAAGGGTTGAGTCATGGAACAGCCTCGTAAGACTACGTACAATAGACGTTCCTCGACCCTCGCAAAGAGGGAGTCTTGTTACCTTGGAGTCGCTCGGAATGGTAATTAATAATTTTCATGCTGAACTTGTCACACTTTCTGCTGTAGATATATCAATTCTGGGGTGGTCTGCCCAAATCACCAGTTAATTAGAAATTTTTTGGATTGTTTAAATTTTATACTTTTGGTGACATGTTTCTGGACTTGTTTTCTGATAGTTGTTTAGTGTTAACAATTATGTTCGACAATTCTCTTGGACTAAATTGTTACATTTAATAGCTACTAATTACATTTCATGTTCTTCTTTTTTTCTTTTCGTGATGTCAAGCCCCTGACAGATGCGAGACTCTATGGACATCGAGATATATGCAGGATTCTTGAAGTAAATGGTGGCAATGACTTTACCAATGATCAACTAATGGTAATTGAGATATCACTTTACAACACAGATGTAGAGTGAAGCCTAATATCTGATTAGCTTCTAGGATCAGGATTCTCGAGTGATTCGTGCCCAAGTTGCTTATCATATATATTATTTTTACATTAGAGGTAATATCAACATTGCACGATTCCTTTGCTGCAAGCTTTGCAGTGCAATACTGGGATTTGAACTGGTCCAGGGTAAACAATCGATAACATTGCACAAGACTGGAACTTGCATCAATAGCTTTTATGTTCAGTCTGTGGAACAAGTAGTCTGTTATTGCTACAATTGGTTTCTCTTTACAGGTCTATTTGAGGAAATATTTAATATGAGCAAAGTTTCATACTATCGCAAACAAAAAAAAAAGGTTTCATACTACGAATATTAGCAAATGATAAGGCCTATACTTGCGTGTTTGAATTGTTTTAAGTCCAAAATTCCTCCGTTGGAGGAGTAAATTGACACCCTATATATGTATAATATTTAGCAGCTGACCTATCTTCATGCATTTCTACAGACTGTTCGACATGAAGAAGATTCAAATGATGTAAAGTTTGACATGTCAGAACTAAACACAGAGCATTCATCAACAATTAGGCAGGTATATACCATAGTGTAGGGAAATAAAGACAACCTTTTTTGTTAAGTTCAATAGATAAGCAACTAATATGTCAAAATGGGTGTAGTATCAAATGGTTTTGGTAACTATTAAAAATCCATTAATCTTGCAGGGTTCATTTGGTGAATCTGAAAGGGTCAAATGGCGTGGAACATGGGTCGTTAAAACTGTTGTCAAGAGACAAATATGCAATCCTGTAAAAATGTATGTTTGATATATGGGCTTTTTCTTTATGAGTTTCAAGGTGTATTATTTGTTTCATTTAATTTAGGACGAAAGTTTGAACAATCTTTAGGTAATAATAGCTTGCTGCTCCAATCTTGACACAGGATCCTCTCTGCTAAGGATAACACTCTCCTGCGAGAACTTAGACATCCCAATATTTTGCAATTTCTTGGTTCAATAGTGCAGCAGGAAGAGATGGTTCTGATTACTGAGTATCTACCAAAAGTACATACCGCTATCAATTATACGCTATTTTTAGATTGTATGTGGTTTTGTTCTATTTTATATATTGACATACACCATAAAAATCCTGATATTTGCTTCACTGCAATTTTGATTCTTTTGTTTAAGTAAGAGCACTACTAAAAGGAAAAGGACATACTTATTGTCGTTCAGTTATCTCAATAAATTATGCTTTTTCTAGTATATTTAGAAAGAAAACCATCTACTGAGTTGTATTAACTAAGAAGTGAAATTAAAAAGCGATTTTAGTGTATATTGGTTATTTTATGTTAGCGAACTCATTGTTCTTGCATATTCTTTTCTAGACCATTTGTTATTCACGTGTCTGTGACTCTGTACTGAAATGTGAAGCTGCTATGGATGGTCAATTTATCTTTCTTATTCGCGTCTTTCTTTTTTCTTTTCTTTCTTTTTTTTTTTTTTTTCACAATTTATAACTTTGGTGCTATTACAGGGTAACCTGGAAAACATTTTGAGGCAAAAAGCTCGACTTGATTTGCCTACTGCTTTTCGCTACGCACTTGATATTGCTAGGTAATTGATTGTGCTGTTTTTCAGTAATAACTAGTATATCATGTGAAGGAGTTCATGTCCTTACACACGTTGCAATTCTTTCTATCCAATGTGCAACATACATGCATATTTGCTTCATTTACACAAAGGGAGCCACGTTTTCTCCATTTAGCAAAGGTTTAAATCACGTCGATCGTCCAAGTGTTTTGATATGCATGCTTTGTTATTCAGTCTCTGCACCTCAGAAAGCTGTTGCTTTGTAGCTTACATGCTGTTAAGAATATATAGTATAGAATTCCAGAATATGATACGCATACAAATTGGCAGGGGAATGAACTATCTTCACCAACACAAGCCCTGCCCAATAGTTCACAACCATTTGGGTACCAGGTATGCCCTTTCCTCAAACTCAACTATTGCTCATGTTGTATTATGCCACCAATATAATCAAAATATATAAGCTTGACAATCCAAGAGAAAACATCTATTCCTATCTCCCTTAGTTGTTTAAGATTCCCAATTTTATAAACAGTTTCCAAGAATCGAATTTACAATGTTGAAGACAAAAATTAGAAAGAAAGAAAAGGTTAATGCCTTCAAAAAGTGCCACGATTTATTTGCCTGGTGTGCTATTATAGGCAATCATATATGATAACGTTACTAATCCTGTTTTGTCTCCTTGGGGTAGAAACTTGTTGCAGGACGAAGGTGGACACTTGAAGATCGGCGAGTATTGGGTTCAAATGTTGTACGAGCCAATTAACCCAGATCAAAATGGTTGTACAGGAACGTCAAATTCCATTTTACTTTGTTTAAAGTTTTTTTGTTGTGTTTCTGATCAATTTCAATTCACAGGGAAAAGAAGCAATCCCCGTAACATCGAAAACCTAATAGACGACACCAAGAAAGATGTTCGTACATTTGGTTTCATATTTTATCAGGTGCGTGTTTTTAATATTTGGACTTGGTATTTATATTGGCATATGTTTCTGTTTGGATTTGTTATTTTATTTGGCAAGACATTTTCTTGAAATGAGTTTCCCGTAATCCAAAAATATCATACTTCAAAGAATATAAGTTGAATCACTCTGCCTAAAAAAAAAATATATAGCATGTTTAGTTTTGACAGGAAATGTAGGCAAATCTAATATAAGTACTGGTACTAAAACCATGTAACTTTTAGAATTTTAATTATTTCAGAGCAAAATTCAAGATATAAGTGGGGAGTCTTCTTGTCTTGGGGTCGCCCTTTTAGTTATGCTATATGCCAACTCTAACTCACAATTTCTCAGACAATAATACTCTAGTATGATAGTTATATCTCGTCAGTTATCCATTAACTAGTATCTTTGCAGCATATGTATTTGTAAATGTAAACCCATTAGTATCTGTGTTTACCAAGCACATAGAGATCAGAAGTTTTTCATTATACAAATTCAATTAACATTGTTTTAATCCATCGTTACAAAGTTCAATAATTTATTTTTTTATTTTTTTTATTTTTTACATTGGCAAGCTTGAGAATGTAAAGTTTCTGTGTAGAGTCTGGACTAATATTTCGTGTTTATTGTTTATCAAGTAGCTTCTCAAAAAATAAATAAATAATAAATAATAATAATAATTTAACATCATTGCGAGTTTGATTCGTAATCTACAGATGCTAGAAGGAAGGCACTTCATGAACAGCACGAACTCTGACACCAAAAATGAGGAACCTGTTGATTTTAAGCCGAAATTCCACTTAAGTCGATGTACAAACAGAATTCATGAGTAAGTGTACATTTTCATTATCATTTCCGTCTTGCTAAAATGTGAAGCACCAGTTTTGACATTCAGTCGTCATAACAAGCTTTATTATCTGCGTGTTTACATATGTGAGTTGGCTTTATCTTTGTAATCTCTCATCACTATCTGTTTTAGTTTTATATTTAAGCTAATACATTCAGGTTATGTTCGAGTGAGGGATTTGCGACATTTAGGCTATTATTTTTATTATATTTATACGTGACATTTCATTGTTTGACAATACTGGGTATGTAAGTTCTGGTGTATGTTAACGTATGCAGGTTGATAGAGGATTGTACAAGTAATAATCCTTCGGAAATACCCTCATTTGGTTCTGTCATCGAGATTCTGGAAGAGGAATCGTCATCTTTTGGGAGAGCTGTATGCCCTTGTTGAGTGCAGTTTCACAACTGAGATGGACAAGAAAATCACTGAATAAATACAAACATATTTATGTAAAATCTGTGAAGTGAAGATGTTCCTTAGACTATTTTAAATAAATAAATAGTCTGTATAATGCAAAACGTAGAACTGATTTCATCGACAAGCTTATGTAATTTGGATTTACAGACAAGCTTATGTAATTTGGATTTACAAGACTTGTGATAACGATTGTTTTTGGTCCATAGATTTCGAAAGGGTTAGAAGGAATACAATCTTGGGAAAACTAACGGAAACACCCTAGAAAACTTTCATTTAACCTTAAGGACAAATAATTTCAAAAATGGCAATGTTGCCCTTGAAAACCTTAAGACAGAAAAAATCAAAAGTATCCCAATTCCCAATATCCATCAGAAGTCACATGCTTTTCATCAAAGCAAATATAAAAGCTCCAGGATAAAAAACTATACAGGGGGTTCACATGCAAAACAAAAGACAAGCAAGTTCACATGCAAAGCAAAAGGAGACAAGCTAATTCACGTGCATTTATCAAACAAAGCAAGAGTCAGATACATTTTAGAAAAGTGTTGATATTTTCAGCAATAGTAGAAGCAAAGTGACAAGTACCAAGGAGATGTCCACACCATCCATTTGTAATTTTTATACCGTTGTATCCTCATTCAGTATATATAAGTGGAGTTCCATGCATTGAAAAAAAATACCTCAGCACCCCAACACCTGAACACCCTACTCTCACCATATATTCACACCATCTTCATACTCTCAAGCATCCGTAGTCTTCATAGCATCCTTGTAAACACTTTCTTTGTAAACAACTATCTTTGTAAACATTCTATATATTAATAAAAGTTCAAGTGTACATATTCAAGCAATCTCCAAGTCTTAAGTAAGCTTTATTTTCTTTCTTTAGTGTGTTTAATTAGACTTCTAGAAGGAAAACATTATTGTAGTTATATTATTAACTTTCTAAACTGACGATCATACTTTGTTCGAGCACTCTGTTATATTGAATGTTTGCCATACAAATAACTGGACCTTAACCAGGGTACCTCTGAGTTCTTCGTACCTCTGAGTTCAGTCGTTAAGGCCTTATACTTGTACTGTGAGTGATCGTCATGTTGAAACATGTCAAGTTTCATGTGTAAGGTTTTACGTTCAGTTGTTATAATGGTCATCCGACTATTTAATCAGGCTTGCTTCGTGAATCTGGTATCAAAACCAAGTTTAGCATTTTAATAGTATAATCATAATAGTAAAGTACTTTGAGGACAGAAGTCATTAACACAACTGATATCACACTTGTTTATTTTGTATGAACAACATATATTATTGTTCTTGTAAACCTTGTCAACCACAACCACCAGGTATTTATTGTCCCAGACACCCAACTATAAATAGCATAAAGAGAAGATTAGCATATATATCCAAAAGAATTAGCAGGACTTTGAAGAAGCAGAAGTTTTATCTTGGTTATCTTGAACATCCTTCATTTATTCGTAAATATAATAATACAACAGTGCAACACGAAGTTTTAAAAGCAAAAAAAAACAACATATCAAGTTTTAGAGACCTTAAGAGAAGAAAGAGAGTTAAATAATCTTAGACTGTAGTTTATGATAGATTATCTTAATTTAGAAATTAGTGAACCTCAAAAAAGAAAAATAATCTTAGACTTAAATAGTTTAGTTTGTTATTTTTCATTAAGAAAGCATAATCATATTTTGCATAGTGAAGAAAATCCACAAGCCAATAGTATTGTAGATCTTATTATTAGTCAAGTAGAAAATATAAAATTAGAAAATAATAAACATAATCATTTGTTAAACCAGTTGTTAGATCATTTTCAGAAAAATTCCATAAAAACAATTAGACAAAATTTAGATTATATTACAGTTCAGCTAGAAAACAATAATAAAAATATTCAAAGGTTTTCTTGCAAAAGAGAGATAAAAGAGCTTATTGACCTCATAGATAGTAAGCCTAAGCAAGTAGAACTTAGATCACTAGAAATAGTTGAACAATTAAAATTAGAAGTTCAAAAAATTTAAATAGCGCAAAAGGAGTTGAGTGAACAAGTACATAAGTTACATAATAAAATAGATAAATTATTAGTTTAATGACTGATTCTAGAACTAGCAGAAAATATATCCAAGCTTTGAAAGAAATTAGTAAGTTAGATAAAGAACCAGTTGATTTAACAGATTTTTCAACACAAGTAGCCAGTAGTAATATTCTCATTAGACAAAATAATTTAATTATTCAATTAGTTTTAAGTTTGGCTAAAAAAATAGATCAAGTTGAAGAACAAATAGTAGAAATAAATCAAATTTACATAACGCATCTTTGCTGGATAAATTAGAAAATTTAACTTTAAGTGCAAATAATAATATTAGAAGGTCTAAGCTAAATCCTTTTGATAATAGAAAATGGAACTCTTTAGGAAAAAAGGAAAAGAAGTTAGAGCTGAAAATATTTATCCAAATAAAGAAGAAGTACAAGAATTTATTCGAAGAGGTTTTGAGAGAACACAGAAAAATAAATATAATTTGTATCAATTAGGTTTATTTGAAAATAGAAGCAGAATTGTAAGTAGCATTAATCAACATGAAGTTGGTTGTATTGATAAAGAAGTTACACTTAACTTAATTAGTAAAAAAACAGTTACTCATTTGAGAAAATCATATTTTAGTCAAATTCATATAAGAACAATATTAATTGGAATAGCAAGATTAACCAGAGCACAAGTAGGCAAAAAAACATTAGTATACATATATGATGATAGATGTGATAATCACCAACAAGCAGCAATAGCAACAACTAAACTAGATTTAAGTTCAAACTTAGCAGATTCAAGCTTGCCAAATTATGTTATGACAATTAATGAGTTTAGTAAATATATTAAAGTAAACATAAGAACAAAAAATTATAATATGAAAGGAGAGTATAAAAATTTGTGTATTAGCTTAATGTATATTGGTAAAGTGTCTGATAAATATAATCATAAGTTTAATTTAGAATTTCAAAATTTAGTTCAAACATTTGGTGGTAAAAATGTAAATATGATAGAAGCAAAACCCGTAGATAATAGCTTTTTAGAAGGAACTCAGTGGATATTACCTAATTTACAAGTAGCAAGAAATAGACAACCAAATAAAGTACAAATATATGAAACTAGTACAAGTGAAGCAATAATTAGGTTTAGTAATTACAAGCAACTAGAAAAAATAGAAGAGGATGAAAGTGAGATCGAAAATGAGAGTATTCATATGGCTTTTGATAATTTAGATATTAATTTAGTTGAGCAAAATTTTGATCATATTGTAGATAAGCTTATAGAAGATATTGATCATTTAGATGAAGAACAATACTTAGAAAAATATAAGACATATGATTTAGGACTACACAGAATTTCAGATGAAGAGATGAAAATTTTAATTTTAGAAATAGGAGTAGAACATATTTTAGAATCAAAAGAATATAATAATTTATTAGAATTGAAAAAAGAATGTAACTCAGCAGAAGAAAGTAGTACATCAAGAGTAGAAAAACCAGGACACGCAAGTAGAACTAACCAACAATTTTTAAGATCAACAAATGAATAATATAATGAAAAAGCAAAAGTAGATTACATAGAAGAAAGTATGATAAAACCACCTAGAAAAAATAGGATTCCATATTTGAGAGGGTTAGAACAAATTAATATAGCTAGTAATATATTAAATTTAGATAATGTAGATTCACAAGATTGGGAAAGAACGATTGAGAGATGGGAAAATGGGAAAATGGTTGTGTGCATGCAACATTAATGATAGATTTTAGTAATTCACAAAATATGTTAGATTACTTTGAGTATACTTTGGATGGTTTAGTTTTTTATTATTTATAGTCATGGAAAGTCCTAAATCTAGAACAACATCAGGCAGCTAAAACACATTTTAATATAGATAGTTTTGTTACTTTAATTAAACAAGAATTTTTAGATATAATAGGTTAGATGGCAAAAGTGAACAAGAACAAATAAAGGAAATTAGAAATTTAGAACAATTACAAATTTGTGATTTACAATATATAGATGAGCATACAACAGATTTCTTTAAATATTTAGGAAGATCAGGTAGAATTAGTGATATTAATTTATTAGATACTTATATGACAAAAATAAAATGACCAATAGGAGAAAAGATTTGAATGAATGGCAAAAGCATCCAAAGAAAAATGATATTGCAATAGGACTTAGAATTCAACATATATATGATATACTTAGACATGAGTGTAACCAAATAAAAGTTAAGAGACAAATTAGAAAACAATTTTACATGAGTTGTAAAAATATAGATTTACCACAACAATATGGTTATTATAAAAAGAATAAGTATAAGAAAATATACAAAAAGAAATATAAGTCATACAAACAATACAAACAGCATAAGAATTTCAGCATAAGACCTTCAAGAACATATGGAAAGAGAAAATATATTCCAAAACAATTTAGGAAAAGAAGTGGCAGACCTTAGATTAGAAAATATAAAGCATCAAAAGATAAGAGTAGTTGTAAATGTTATTCATATGGAGAAGTTTGACATATTAGACATAAATAAAATTAGGTAAACAGCCGACAGAAAAAGTACATTTAATGGAGTCGTTGAAGTTATAAGAAGATAAAGATATATAGTCAATATATAACTTAGATGATTTAAGTGATAATGAAAGTATTTATAGTATAGAAAGTATAAATATGATAGATTCAGACTCGGAAGATTCAAGTAGTACAAATAGTGATTTAAAAGAGCATATGTGTGCATTCATAGAAGAGTAACATGAAGAAGAATATAAATACATTAATTTAGGTTGGTCAGAAAAATGTCATAAGTGTAGTAAGTTAGTTGTAAATAAGTACTATAATACATATTCAATATTGTGCGAAAAGTGTTATAATAATAAGTTACTAGAAATTAATTCAGCAGAATCACAAGAAAATACTGAAATATTAGGTAATATTGTTTATAGTATAGAAAAGCCAAAAATTAGTTCTTTAATTACCATAAATTGTGAAATAGAATTAACAGAATAACATAAGATACAAACAACAGCTATGATAGATACAGAGAGTACAAAGAGTATCATAAGAGAAGAGTTAGTACCAGAAAAATATAGACAAAAATTAATAAAACCTGTGAGAATAACACAATTTGATGAGAGACCAGTTTACTTAACACATTGCATTAATAATAAGTCCATTAAAGTAGAAAAACAACAATTTAATTTACTACTAACATTTGTTTTACCAGTAGGATCATATCCATTTATTTTAGGATTAAACTTTTTGAGAAGTTAACAAGGTTTTTTTTATTTATGAACCCTAGCATAACAGTTTTCAAAAAAGGTATTACAATAACTGATCAAAGTAATACTGTAGAAGCATACAAAAGCATAAGTATAGAAGAATCTAGTAGTTAAGATAGTTATTATTTGGAAAACTCAAAAGAAGATGATGAGCATAATAATATAGAAGAGTTTGATGAAGAAATATTTGAACATGAATATTCGATATTACAGTTAAATAAACCAAAGAGTTTAAAAGAATTATTACAATTAGTAGAACAAACTAGAATTATAGGAGAAGATCCACAGTTACATTGGAATAGAAATAAGATACTAGCAAAATTAAATATAATTAATCCAGATTTAACCGTAAAGACAGCTGATATGCCTTATAGATAAATAATTGTTTGAACAGCAAATTAAAGAGTTTTTAAATTTAAAAGTAATTAGACCCTCTAAGTATAGACATAGATCATCAACATTTATTGTAAGAACATTCAAAACTAAAAAGAGGTATGGCTAGAATAGTTTATAATTACAAGAGATTAAATGATAATACATATGAAGATAGTTATAAGTTACCAAATAAGAATGAGTTTATACATAAAATTCAAGAGAGTAAATATTTTAGTAAATTTGATTGTAAATCAAGATTTTGGCAAATACGATTAGCAAAAGAATCAATTGAGTGGATAGCTTTTACTTGTCCAGAAGGACATTTTGAGTGCCTTGTTATTCTATTTGGAGTTAAAAATACTTCACCGATCTTTCAAAGAAAGATTGACAAAATTTTCAAGAAATATGATAAATTTTGAAGTGTTTATGTAGATGATATATGTAGATGATATTTTAATACATAGTAAAAATAGAAATGAACATAGGAAGCATTTAGAGATAGTTTTACAAGAATTTATTAATAATGGAATTGTGATTAGCAAAAATAAAATAGTATTATAAAATCAAAATATAGAATTTTTAGGAATGTATATCAAGTTAGGCATAATACAATTACAAGATCATATAACTAAAAAAGTTTTAGAATTTCTGGATAAGTTAGAAGATAAGAAACAATTACAAGCATTTTTAGGATTGTTAAATTATGTAAGAAATTTTATCTCTGATTTAAGAAGAAAAATAGCAGTATTACATAGCAAAACTAGGAAACATGACAAACGTATTTTAATAGTAAAGATATTAAATTAGTTCAAAATATAAAAGAAGAAATTACTAAACTTAAGCCATTAACATTACCATTAGATGATAGTTATAAAGTAGTCGAAATAAATGTTTCATCATTAGGATGGGTAGATATACTATACTAGAAAAAGCATAAGGAGTCTCCAAAGTCTTACGAACAAGTTTGTAGATATTCATAAGGAAAATTTAGTGATGTACAGTCAAGATTACCATCAACATATTTAGAAAATTTAGAAATAATTAACTCACTTGGAGCATTCTCTTTATTTTTACATAATGAAGTATTTATGATTAGAACAGATTGTCAAAATATAGTTTCTCATTATAACAAGATACATGCTAATAAACAGGCAGTCCCAAGATGGGTTAATTTTGTTGATTCAATTACAGAAAATGATTTTAAACCAATTTTTGAACATATAAAAGGTAATGACAATACAATAGCCGATATCTTATCAAGATTAATTTGTTGAACATGAATGAAATATCGTGGACCATCATCCTCAAATAGCACAAGACCACAAGGCAAAATAACACCTTTCAGGAGCATGATGATGCACTATCAAACTCCACCATTCAGTGGATTCCAAAATAGCATAAGCAAACCAGCATCACCACCAGTACCCACTTTCAACTTTAATGGCAATATTGTTGAAGGAATCAGAAATCCAACCCTAAGGTATAGGTTAAGCGTGCGAGGGTTTTCTGATAAGCAACAGGTTCTCTTAGATAATTTTTGGAACATTCAAATCAAACAACCAAGCACAAGGTTAGGTCATGAAAAATTACTTAGAGCCTTAGAACAAGAGTTTGATAGCTTTAATTTTAATTTTCATCAAAGCCAGCAGCATACTTATTCTCTTGAGTACAAACTCCAAGCCATTTCTAGAGATCATGAGTCATTACTCAGTAAGTTCAAAATGAACCAATAACTCCAATCTCTTAGAATGCAGCAAAAGACAAGTGACATTCTGAAAAGAGAATTGAAAATAGGTTTAGAAATTGATCAACATAAAAATAAAGAAAAATAGGTTATTGAATCCATAGAACAAGAGGCTAATGAGCCCATAAAAGAGATTAAGATTGAGCTCTTAGATGAAGACATTGAAATGGAGCAACACCAAAATAATGAGTAGTATCAGCATCTGAGTAACAAAGAAAAGTAAGAAAGATATGAAAGTTTTCTTAGGAATATATCTTTAGCCTTAAAAATAGATGATATCTTATTAGAAGAAATTTCAAAAGCAACAATTCATGATAGAGTTATAATTACAATTACAATGTGCTTTGTATCAGTTCATCTTTGATCCAAAACCGGGGATGGATATTATTACAAAGATGTATCCATCATGTCTTTGTGATAGTACAGAAAGTTGTATTTGTAAACCAGATGTTAGCATAGCTGTGATCATGATTAACATGAGAGATTATAGACTATGACATTTTAGTTAAGAGTATCAAGAAAAGCATAATGTGATAAAAGTTACCCCAACCTTACTATTAGAGTTTGGCTATCTTGATAAAATATTTATTAACCATGTCTCCTAACTAGAATTATTTTCTTGAAAAACTTTTAAAAGTGCCAGAAGATTATCTAGAAAGATGGAAAGAAATTTGCATAAGTTTTATTAGTAGTCCTCCAGATTGGTATGTACATATGAATAAGGAGAAAATTAGGCATATAGCAATGATTAATGAAGAGTCCTTTAGATTATCCACTATCTCCTTACATAACTAGACTCCTTTATACAAAAATATTCTAAAATTTCATGGAATCCAAATACTAGACTTAGATAAGTTTGAAGATTTTAGGTATTATATGATATTAGTAGCAGAAGAAGAAGAAATGTATATTTACAGTAAGATAAGGATCAGCCATCAACCTTATTGGAAGCCTCAAAATTTCAAAGAAGAAATAGCAGAAATGTACTGCAAAGTGAAAGAAGATAAAGAAAGAGATGCAGAGCTAGTAGAAGGCGACGAACAGTACTGAAAAAAATTTAACAGAAGAAAAGCTGCATAACATCGACAATATGATGGAAGCATGAAGATCTGATAGCAAATTAGCATAAGTTGAATAGCATCATGTAAAATAATGTATTTCCAGAGAAAAATGTCAAAATCATTGTGGACCTTACTATAATAACAAAAATGGCATAAGAGTAAATAAAGAAAAGAGCTTGATCCATTATGAACTTTTCATACACAAAATGTCATTTTGATTCAGAATGAATAGTACGAAGCCATTTTCGTTAAAACTCCCTACAATCTTCTGTTGGCCATAGGAGACATATACCTCATATCTCTATGCATCTGACTTTCTTTAATCTAGATAAGCCATAGAAATGGTGACACATCTTGACCCGAAATGTCCATTTTGACTCCGAATCGAGCTGTGTTGGTTGACATCTAGAAGGTAACAAAGCCATAAAGTGTAGAAGCCATAAAGTGTAGTGATGTGGAAAATGTGAATAAATTTAAACCTAAAAGTGCCTAAGTATAAGAGTGTGCTGTGAGCGAGAATGAACCTATTTCACATATGAGGTCGGAGCATAAGTACAATACAGTAAAATCGGGTGAGAATTATACCCTCAAAGGTAATCGTTTACACCAAGATTTGTCAAAATTCCTCGTCGATAAGAAAGTTCAGCTACTAAAACATAGAGGGGCGAAAAACAAGGATGAGTGAGCCTGAAAATAAAGTTTTATAAAAATGTTTCTGAAAACATTGTAATCACTCGTCGTAAAACAAGTATAGTTTCCAAAAAATCATACTACGTATAAGTATGAAATCAAATGTAAATCAACAATAAATTCAAAAAATATGCCCATCACAATATCTCAACAATAGCATAATAAAATCAGATGCTTATCGATCTATGCTAGCACACAAGTTGAAGTCGCCTAATGCAGCCTTTACAACTGAAGTGATGCTCATCAATCTATGCTAGCACATAAGTCGGAGTTGCCTAATGCAACTTATACGAAGGGACTGGGTGTAATAATAATATAAGCTCTAGTGCGACAATCACGTGAAGACTAGCGTTATTCGCGGTCATATACGAGTCGGAGTTACCTATTGCAACCTGTACGACAAGATGTCGGAGTTGCCTATTGCAACTTGTACGACATGACTAGCATCTACTTGGATCCAAGGCGAGAGTGCGGTGTGGATATGAACACACACGTGAAAGGCTGGCCTTGGCCCTAGGTGAGCACTAACACCAGGTGCAGCAATGATGAGCAGATAACATCAATATAGTCATGCCATAGTGATTCGATAGTTCTAATCAACATACTAACATTCATAGTCGTAGGTATAATTATGGCATCAAGGATTATAAGCATACGTGTGCATCCTGTAGGATGTAGCATATTTCATAAATTCCGTCATTTCGCTAATTCTTATAAACTTTAGTCTAATCCAAGCGTACGTAAGAAATTCTTTTTCAAATATATAAATGGAAGCTATCAATCACACACACACACACACACACACACACACACATATATATATATATTATAAAAAGGAAAATACCCACTAACCTGAAGTTCGCACTACAACTCCTTAGCACGACTATCGAGGCGTCACGAACAATCATCACCTAGAACAAATATCAAATCATGTCTTAGAATTCTTATCAATAGAACACGTAACTTACATAAAACACATCCCCAAGGACAGTCTAGAATGATTTGTAACCCATTGACCAAAAGTCAATCGTGAGTCAAAGGTCGATGATAGGGTCCACAACCCTACGTAACTCAATCTGAAAGATCCGCACTTTGAATTTCTGATCCATAACTTCCCAAGATTTTCAATAAGTTTCTAGAACAACATCCTAAAGTTTCGGAACGATCCAACGATGAAATCTCCGTCAATCGCTAAAATTAAGTGGCGGTCGACGTTTAGATTTACAAACTTAGAAAACTCATTTGGAAAGATCCATATGTCAGATTCCCGATCCATCAGTTACAATATCTTTAAATATTATGTACTATTATTTATTAAAGTTTGGTGACGATCCAACGGTCGGATTGTCGATTCATACAATGTCCAAGTGGCGGTCTCTATCAAACTACAGTCATACGATGAGATTTCATTAATCGAATGTTACATAGAGAATCAGGGTATCCAAATTAGTCTACGAAGGGCACGTGGGGTCTCGACCCATGTGCAGCCGCGGTCGACCGCCCCGACTCATTGGAAAAATCAATTATTTCCAAAAATAACCAAATTTCACATAGATGAAAATCTCAATGAGTAGAGCAAGTTTATTTGTGGCCAAGTCCAATTTGGTTGGGAAAAGCTCCAATTTCCCTCAAACTCGTTGGAAACCCTAGAATGGGTGAGCTTCAATTCTCCTTCCTAGGTGTTCCGACCCCCCTACAACTGGTTGGGTCTTGTTCCTAGGTCCAAAGGGAGTTGATTAAGGGTGGTGGTGGATGATGAAACTCACCAGAACAGTGGATTGTCGTTGAGAACCCCACGACGTCGTGCGTCATCCTCACGGTTTAGGAACCAAAATGCTCGATTTTTGGAAGGGAAAAGGGTTGCACATAGGTTGTGTGTTGTTAGCAAGTGAAGGTTGGGCAAAAATCGCTTGAAAAATGGTGCAAGTTGGCCGAAAATCCCTCCAGGCTGAAACTGGGGTGCTACGCGTGGATTGGTCGACAGGAAAGCTGGGAGCTTTCTCTCCCTTTCCTGATTGGTCCCTCTTTCTTCCCTAATTTCTGATTGGTCCTAAAATTAATATGATTGGTTACAATTTCCACATGGTGAGAGTTTTAATTAATTTAAAATCCATAGTTACTTCAAATGTCTGTAACTATACCGTTAAAACCCGGATTCGCAAACAGATTTCGCCTATTCGTTTGTGGTTTTGAGATCTATTCAAAAACATTACTTTTGACCTTGAAAGGTCAACGAATTGTTAAAGGTTAATTACAAAAATTCAAACCTGATAATTATTCGATTTAATTCCTAAAATTAACGGAATTAAAATTAACTAAAATGGATAACGTAAACATTAAATACAAATGGAAGTGGAGGGTTGTGGTATAACCTCCACATTTTTACATTATCTACAGAAACTATTAGAAAATCTGTCTAAGGAAGTCGGATCACCTGTGAAGATCGAGAGCTTTTTCCGGATGGAAATGGGCGAAGAGATTCAAAGGTAGAAATTCATTGCTAATAGTTAATGCTTTTCCTGTTTGATAATGATTTTGACCATGCTATACTCGTAGCATAATTGATTGGTGCTCAGAGTAATGGCCGTATTCCATAGTATATCCTATTATCGATTTCATTTATCGTGATTAGGAACATTAACATTGTTGCTGTTATCATCATCATAATTGTTGTTTTACCTACGTGTAACTACTGCCAGTTTTCTTGTCTTATTTGGCTTTTATCTTTTATCGTTTAACAATTGTGTCAACATGAATGTGGTTGGGATCACAGCAATGGATTATATACTGCACATGCATCCTAAATATTCTCATAAGTAATCAAGTGTTAATGTTCTATCTAACTTGGTAGAATGAATGTGGTTGGGATCACATCAATGGATTCTATGCTGCACATGCATCCTAAATATTCTCATAAGTAATCAAGTGTTAATGTTCTATCTAACTTGGTAGAACATGTAAATTGCCTTAACTACATCATTATTAAAAACTCCTTGGCTGGGAGCTGAAAGGCTGCCATATTTCCTTTGTGCATATAACCCAATAATTTCATCCACTGTGATGGTCCGTCAGTATGGCAGCCTAGGTTATCCTGCAAGTGGCAGTGTTTGGATTGTAATTGTTTATACAGTTTTGCTGCCACCAGTATTTGATGAAATTTACTGTTTTTTGTGCATAACACCTATATATGGGTTAAGATTTGTTTGGGGGGGGGGGGGGGTGGTTGGGGGACGCTCATTTTTTGGCACACTCTGTAGCATCCACTTCGTAACGATTTGTTTGGGGGGGGGGGGGGGGGGGTGGTTGGGGGACGCTCATTTTTTGACACACTCTGTAGCATCCACTTCGTAACTTTATTGTGTTATTCTATCTTTTGCTGCATACTAGAATTTTCGGCCTTGTTTGGCATAAATAAGAGAAGCATTTAGAAAGATACGAGAAACCATTCTTTGGTGCAATGTAACAAATATGGTCCAGGGTGGCTTGAAATATGTTTACGGATGTTTGTTTTCCTGAACTACCTTGGTTAATCAAATGAGGGTTCATATTTATTGGGCTCTATTTTAAACTTGGTTTAACTCTAAGCGGTTGTATAGTATGGGTTACATTATTAAACATTTAGACACTGTACATTTGGTCTATCTGTGGTTTACTTGGTGTACTAAGTATTTTGGTCTATATGAGCTCCTTTTATTTATCCCTAAGGTAAACTCCGCAACAAAAAGTCCTCGTCTGATGCTTGTGTATTACCGACTACTTGTTCTTGTAGGCTAGAAGCATCCAGTATATCGGAACATGTGGCTCAGGCTATTTGAGGAATTGGTGGCCGTCACCACAGAAAAGTAGAGTTTGGTTTCAGACTGCCCTATAGAAATGGGATCAGGTTTACATCTTTTTTATTTTTGCCGGTCCTGATGCTTCTGAGATAATACAAAGTACAAACAGCACGCTTGCGCTCACAAACGGTAGTTATGGTGTTTGCAGGCTCTGATGTATTGAGATTTTGAAGTGCCACTGACAAATTTTGTGACGAATGTGAGATTCTTTTACTTATTGCCAACAAAAAAAAAGATAGTAATGAAGAAAATCCCAATAGTTAATATTTACCTATTGACTATCTCAATCTTTGCCTGCTACTGAAATCCTTTACGGGTCAATTTGATTTAGGTTTCTATTTCCCAGTAGAGATTGAAGGATCGATAGGTTTGTGAAAGTACATGCCTCTTGGTATGTAGGATTGGATTAGGTAACTCAAAAAATTCATAGTACATTTAAGGTGGAGGTGAATGATTATTCATTTGAGAGGATTAAAAGGAGATTACAGATTTGAAGGAAATTTATTCCAGCTAATCCTATCATTTTAGGGGATTGAAATAAATAAATTTTCTTAAACAATAAACCATATTTCATTTTCAAGTTGGATGATATTTTTTTTCACTAACTTCTTTGAACGTATCTTGAATAAGTGAGTGACACGTCCGACCATGTTATTCCCCGAACATCAAGGTAGGCACATGAATCCTGAGGGAGCGCAAAACAAATATAAGTGAACCAAGTTATATATAAATAATACTGAAATAGTTATCAACATACTAACCCCCAAAGTTTAAAGAAAACTCATAATATAATAATTAGTAGGTTTTCCGAAAACCCTAGCATGCCATAAAAATCTGTATAAAACATATCTCATATATAGTGTGCTAACTAATGGTATCAATATCGCCCGAAGGCATAGAGAACTCTTCATTTAGAACACTTACTTCAAAACACTTCATTTGCCAAATAGGCACTAACCTACACTCGGCCGAAACCAATATAAATATCATTTGCCAAACAGGCACCTACCTACGCCTAGCCAAAACCAATATAAGTATCATTTGCCAAACAGGCACCAACCTACACCCGACCGAAGCTAATATAAGTATCATCACTTGTAGGCAGAACAATGAACACTAGATACACACAAACACATTGAATATAGTCTTTCCAACATAAGTACATATATATCTCAAAATCATCTTCATAGCATATAGTCATCCATCATATATACAGTAAAGAAGTGTGTAAAAGCATGTTCTAAATAGTATATAGGCATCCAACATATATACTACAAAGAACATCAGTTCGATAAAATATGGTAATTCAAAATATTTACAGTAAGCATAATATCTCAAAAAACGTTTCCTAAAACGTAATCATTAAATCATGTTTTTCATGTATGCATTTCTACTATTAAAACATGCATTTTAGAAGGAGTCCACTCACAGATACTTCGCCGTTGAAAAGCCACACAAGCTAGCAAAGACGGAAACGCCACAATAAATGCACCTAAGCACATAAAGGGGCCTAACTAATAAAACTCATAACAAACGATTGAATTTGGGAAAACGGATCCAAGATGTCGAAATTAGCTTGGTAGGGGACCCAAAAAAAACAAAAAAGTCAACCCAAAAGTCAACGTTGATGGGTCAACGGTCAAGGTTTGATCAGTTTTTGGGTACACTTCAAACGCTCATAACTTATTTGATACTCAACGAAATCAAGTGAAACAAAAACGAAAGTTGTAGTACTCAATGAGATGAAGAGATTGATGAACACCGGCCAACTCGCAGTGGTTTGCCCGAAAAACACCTCGAAAGGGAGGTGCTCGTCGGAAAACCAGGTTTTTGGCCGAAAGTTTTGGCAATTTTCAAAGCTTCGTAAGTTCTTCGTTTCTTAACCAAATTAAGTGATTCAAAAGTCAAAATGTAGTTAGGAATGTGGAGAAGAGATTCATACCAAGTGGAGAGCGAGTGGTGGCCGAAGTTGGCCGAAAAATGGCCTGAAAGATGGCCAAACAACCACGGCTTGAAAATTTTCAAATTTGCACATTGACTTTCCTTGAACTTTTCGGAGTTCAACTTCCTACTGTTTGGGTTAATATTTGAACTTTGGACTTAAAGGAATGGAAGCCCAAAAGAGCTAAAGTGAAGGAACTCACCCGAGGCCTAGCACCAAGCCTAGCCATCTATCTCAAGACACTATGGCTACTCCTCATTAATGAAAAGGTTATGTGCTTACAAGAGAAGTGACAACCGATGGAAGTCAACCTACTCTCAGCCCAAAAGCACTTTCTAATGGCAGAACATGT
Source organism: Pyrus x bretschneideri (assembly GCF_019419815.1). Taxonomy (NCBI): domain Eukaryota; kingdom Viridiplantae; phylum Streptophyta; class Magnoliopsida; order Rosales; family Rosaceae; genus Pyrus; species Pyrus x bretschneideri. The sequence continues at coordinate 71,697 of NW_025999441.1, forward strand.
AAAAAAGATGATGACTCACTGAAGTGCTTTCTGACAAAGCTTGCAACAGCCAAAATGAAAAGTCTATAAAAGGAGGAAGAGGCCCCGGAGACAAAGACACTTAACCAGTCAAACAAACAAACATACAAACTCTGCTCTCAAGCCAGATTTGTATCTCAAAGCTGTAATCAGCCCAGATCTCAATCATTTTCAGGATCATTCCTTACAAAAGCCATTTTTTGTCTAGTTTAAAGCTCTGCTATCACCCTAGTGGCGTAGTATCAATTCTCTCATGCAAACTTGTTTACCATCCATCCCTTTTAAACACACAACCCTCTATAATCACAAAGAAAAGAGGTTGCAAGATGTTCGACATTGCCCAACAAGGTGAAATCTTGCCCGACACTCTTTGTTTCGTCTTTCAATTAGTAGATTTGGTATTATGATGTACTCTCCAATATATATTCAAATTATTTCCAGTCATTTGGTGATCAAAAGTTCCATTGGTCCTCATATCTGGTTCACTTAGTGGTTTTACTATCATAAAAGCCAAAATGAAGATCGAACTGATGACTTAGTCAGATCTGGATTTCCACCCTTTAAAGTGTATAGGATAATGAGCTAAAAGTCCTTGATCTCAAGGCACAGAAAAGAACTTAATGTAGACTTAACCCATCTGCGACAATCCTTTGATAATAAGATGTCAGAATAACTTGGGGCGCAAGTAATCGACTTAAACACACTTGTTCTACATCTACCATACTGAGATGGCAGTAGCACACCTAAACACTTAGTTAGTTTTGATTGTGAGCCTCAAGACCTACACCTAAGGCCCCACAAAGGCACCTTTCAGAACTAACTTTGTTCTCCACTTGCAGCCTTTCAGCAAGAAGGAACGCAACAACCAACCAAAGTGCTAACTCCTCGGGGAGCTGTGTGCTCGAGCCAGGGACCCTTCCCAAGTGAAATTCCTGCCCGAACACCTACACCACCAAAACCACCCAAAAACTTATTAACCGTGAACCTATACATGATTTACAATGATAAGGACCAATTTCGAGGCTTACCTTCGTCAGAAATGTGAGAAACTCGTTAAGGAAGACGATGAATAGTGTCAGCCGAGAGGGAGAGAAAGGTTTGTGGGGTTCTTTCTTCATTTCTGAAAGCACATGGGCAATAGTGGTGGTGTTTAAGTTGTTGTATTGTTTGTGTGTGATCTCAGAGAGGGGAGGGAGAGTTGTAGAGAGAGGGCACGGGAGTGAGAGGGAAAGGATAGAGAGAAAGAGAAAGTGAGAAGGAGAGAAATGAGAGTGTTAAGAGAGAGAGAGAAAGAGAGAGAGAGAGAGAGAGAGAGAGAGAGAGAGAGAGAGAGAGAACTTACGTGTCCAAAGGAAAAAGAAAAAAAGAGGGGGGGAAGGGAACCAAAAAGGAAAGTGGGCCCCAAGTGGCACACAATGTAAGACTTAGAAAGCAATATTTTAAACAAATGAAACCCACCAAAGTGAAAATATGAAAATATCCTTCCGTTTTATAAATTCCTGAACAGGTTGTTACAGTGAGTCACTCTGAATCCAATTCTCTAGGCCATAGTGCACCAAGTGACCATACTATTTTCACTGAAAAAAATAAAGTTGAAGGATTTATTAACTTAATATTTATTTAGTACTATGATCTAACAATATTTCTTTTTAATATTAATATATCATTGTATCAATAAAAAGGACAAAAAATAATGGTTGAATCTAAGTTTAAGATAGAACAATATTTGGTTCTTTGCATTCGATGAGCTTTTCCTTCTTCACTATAAATTACGTATGCAAAAAAATGATGATGATTTTTTTACATGTCAGGAGTTAAGTAATTTTCAAATTTTGTAGCTATGCAAGTCCAACCAAATCCACCTCGATCTGACCGAAAGGCGGAAAATAAACAACTCTAGGGGAAATAAGGTAGTTCGTTCGCTTCGTTCTCTACTTAGTATATTTCTTTAGCTGTACTGCCTTTAGCTGCTCCGGTATCGGCAAAAACAAATCTATATTCCACATTGCCAGTGGAGTGATGTAAGATCCCACATCAATTAACGGAGAGGGGGTGATGTGCCTTATATGTACATGCCCACCTCCATATAGCACGAGGCCTTTTGGGAACTCACTGACTTCAGATTCCATAGGAGCTCCGAAGTTAAGCAAGTTTGGGTTAGAGCAATCCTAGGATGGGTGACTGATAGGAGCATATTTAGGCGACTTACTTAGCTTGTTTTCGTGCATCTATGTTGTTAATTCATAGTTGTTTTAGTAGTTTAAGCCATTTTCGTGTGTTTTTAGGTTCATATGGCTAAGGAAGCAAAAAGATGCATTTTGGAGCATTTTGGAGCAAAATTGGGCTTGGAATGGATAGCATATGATTGGAGCCAAAGTGTTGGACGAATTTGAAGGCCTTGTATTCATTTTGGACATAAAACAAAGGGCCTAGCCCATTCTCTCTTAAACCAACCCCAAGGCCATGCATTTCCTTCCAATTCCAAAGCCCACAATCACTTCAAAAGCCATGCAAAGAACCATCCATTCCATCAAAAAACAATCCATCAATTCACATGCAAAACCACCATTAACACACATGCACCCAAACAAAGCCAACCTAGCTAACCCTACATGCATTCTTTATGTAACTCTTCATCATTCCACCATTCATTCTTTATTCCACAAACAAGTCACATGCATTTCCACCTTCCTACTTCATCATTTCACCACATTCTCCCTCTTTAACTCATTTCATTATTCATTCACTTTGCATTCATTCAATTCCACCCCACATGCACCCTTTATTCTTCATCATTGCAACCATGGCACATTTACACCAACAAAACAACTCCCATGCCATGGCCTACTCATATTCCCATTTCCTTTCCAACATCTCACATGCATTTCCACCTTCCTACTTCATCATTTCACCACATTTTCCCTTTTATTTCCACATGCAATTCTTCATCATTGCAACCACAAACACCTTAAACAAATAGCCATATACATCTCCACTCCTCCTATAAATACCCTTGCATTCATTCATTCAAAAATCATCTCATTCACAACACAACACAACACCACAAACACATCCACCTTCCTTAGCCGTGAGTCTCCCTTAGAATCCAAAAACCATCTTCCATTTCCACCACTCCTCATCCATTTCCATAATTTCCCAACACTTCCATCCCCCCAACCAACTATCCCTAGACCTTATGCTACAATAAAGAGGAAGATAAGAGGGCCTAAACGTTCATACAATTCAAGATTGAGTTGTTGGAATGTTTAGGCGTTTCTTTGATTTCAATGTTTAATTTCAATTCTCTTTGTTTTGTACGTATGAGGAAATAAACCCCCTTTAGCTAGGGGGTGATTCGAAACTATGTTTATGTTTGTAATATGATTTGATTACTTTTAATTACGTTTCATAAGTTGTGAATTCAATTTGTTTAACTGTTTAATTGATAACCTATTTATGTATGTTTATTAAGAATGAACGCTTAATTTTCATGCATGAATTTGACGCTAGAATATAAGTGAGTTTCACGTAATAGTTATGAACTTATATTCACAAGTAGTGGAGGTTGCTTATAAACAATCGTGTTAAACATATTCTTGGCATAAGTTTCATGCAATCATAGTAACGAATGCCTCGTCAACACTTATAGTTTTCATGATGCTTAATGATTCTTGCTTGTATCTCTATTATGCAATTCATGTAGGGAACTTGTGAGGAATGCTTTGGATTGTCGTATGCAATCATCCAATTCATTAACTTAAGGAAAACTTGACGGTTAATTTAAGCGGACCTAATTAACCCGGGGCGTTGAGAATTCATGGTTTATTGAAAAGCAATTAGACATCGTTTTGTATGCAAGTATAACATATGTGGAGATGAACCCCTTAGCTAGCTTCCCATCCATTCATTTCCGTCAAATCCATATTTACAATTTGTTTTATTTCCAAGTTTCCATTTTTAGTTTAAAGTCGTCCAAATCCAATCCCCCTTTACTTTATTGTTCAATTTAGTTAGAAATCAATTTAGTTTGTGTTTTTAAAGCATTTTGAGTCTTTTGGTTTGTCTTAGTGTTTTAACGTTTAGTTTCACATTCTTTGAGTCTAGTTTAGTGTTTTATCTTGTTTTTACGTTTTTGAGTCAGTTTCCAAGAGATTAACAATCCCTCCTAATCCCCGGTCCAGAACGATCCCTACTTATACTTATACTACAATTGACAAAAAGAGGGTTTAATTTGTGTGCGTATAAATCTCGCATCAAATTTTGTGGGTGACCCACTGAGAAGTTTCTCATGAGCTCCTAGTAACAAAATTGTGAGAGAATGGTAAGCCTAAAACGGACAATATCGTGTTAGAGTGGAGCCAGTCTAAGATGTGACAAGTGCACTCAAGCCTCTACCAAGATTGAGATGTAGTCCAGTGAGAGGGAGATAGGAAAGAATCAATGAAGTGTTTTTATGAGATGGAAAGGAACTTTAATATCATTTTTAATGCATCATATGTCAACCAATATAAAAATCAGCAAAAAGAAATACAAGATTTAATATTAAATAACCAAATATTTAAATTGATATTGCATATGACGCTTTACTATATTTGCAGAACTATTTAACTCACTAACATTATTGTTTTATTAAAAAAAATTGTATATAATACGACAATTTATTGTATTGGCATAGAATAAATAAATAAATTCGGGAGAGTGAGTGAGAGAATTTTGTGAAAGATACTTGGAAATGTGACACCAACGATCCCGTGACGCAATCAGGCAGCAAGCAGGCAGAGGAAGAATATGATGAGCTGCCCCTCTTTGATTGTTTTAATGGACTCGTTCAACGGCTCGCCACCGCCACCGCCACCGCCAAAAAAGGTAAAATACAAACCCCACTATTCATTCATGCATGCATCTCAAAAGGTCACATGCTGTCCTGTTAATTCACACGTAAATGATATGCAAGTCATAAGTGTTTATTTGGTTCCCAAGCTATCACATTCACATATATGCTTCATTGAATTAATCATCCATAAATCATGGAAGAGATGCAGAAATATGTTTAAGAAGACTAGGGAAGGGATACATGGAAGAAATATTGGTCACCAAATGATGACACATCGTTTCTTTATTCAACCTCGAATACATACATGCTATGGATTCATTGTATTTCTTCCAACAAATAAGACACTCTAATTGCATCTATCACATTTTTTAAAATTTTTTTTTTTTTGTAACAAATCTATACTGGTAGCATTTGTAGATATATGTTTTGGTAGCCGTATAGGAGTTTACTCTAATTTGTTTGGTCATGCAAATTCACTCCAGACCATTTTTTTTTGTCACTGCAGCAATGTATACAATTAGCACAACCCTATGTATTTATTGTTGATGATCAAACTTTGTGAACTGATGATGATCATCAGCTGGCCTCACCACTATATCGCTTAAACCTAATGACTTTAGCACAATAGTAATAGAAGAACTAAATGATTTGTAAATAGAGTATATTGATGCAGATACACAAAACTGACAACATGTACCATGACTCTTTAATACAAGTCAGTTATCCTACATAAATAACATTGGTGTTATAGATAAGCTCCTAATCCCATTCTAAGAACTAAAAAAAGAACGAGTAAGTCAAGTACAATGAAGAAAGGTCCCACACGTTATATAACAGGGTATATTTGTTCATAGATGATACTATAAGCATAATCATTTTGTTAATTAATTAATAAATAATAAAAAGCCAACCTGAAACGCAGTAGCGGAGAAATTTTTAGTTGTGACAAGAACAAGGGTGATACACCATGTGTTTTTATGCAATTGGTGGGAACTTTTATTTTTTAAGCTATTAACTTTTTAACACATATCCCACCATTTATATAATAACACGTGATGTACCACCTCGTGTGATGGTCACACTGAAAAATCTCTCTTAGCAATGTACCTTCTAATACATTTTCTTGCTTTCTTCTCATATTTTTTTTTCTTCCTTTTTGGCCCAACGCGGACTCCACCAACAATGTCAAACCCAGATACAATACAACTGGCTCTACTATTATCTTATTTCAGAATCTTCTAGTTTTTTTCATTCAAACAATAGAGAAAAAAGAGAATCGAACTTAATATTTTGGGTGCAGAAGTAAGCGCTTTTAATCATATTTTTAGCTGAGAGACATCTTCTTCAATTCCCTTGTATAAATCTTCAACTCCCCTCAAACTTCCAGGCCAAAAGTTTCATCTCAACTCTATATACCTCCCTCTCTCTCTAGACAACATGGGCAACTACATTTCTTGCAGCCTAGCAACCCCAATATTGAGCAAGCATGGGAAACCTGCAGCCACCAAAGTGATCATCCCAAGCGGCGAAATCAAACAATTTCACGTCCCCATAAAAGCCGCCGAGCTCATGCTCGACACCCCAAACTTCTTCCTCGTGAACACCAAGTCTCTTCGTGTCGGAAGAAGATTTTCACCTCCCAATGCCGACGAAGACTTAGATATCGGCGACGTATACGTCACGTTCCCCATGATAAGGCTCAACTCCACCGTCACAACGACTGATATGGGGCCACTGTTCCTCAAGGCCACCGCGTCCAGCTCCTCAAGCAAGTGGGCTTCCGGGAGAAACGTGAAGGTGAGGCCGGCTGATGATCACCATCAGGCCACGAAATTTGCTCATGATGACGGCGAAGAGGGTAAGATGATTGAGAGTTGGAGGGAAAGTTCGGATAATAAGGCGGCGATGCCGAAGTTGAATTTGGATGATATAGAAGATTTCTCGGCGCCGGAGTTCATGCACAGATTGTCTATGAGTAGGTCAAAGAAGCCATTGCTGGAGACCATAGCAGAAGAGCCTGCAGTTTCTGTTTCTTCAAGGTGATTATTATTCATGGCATGTACAGTAGGGTTATTTATGGAATTTTAGCCCTGTCAACGTGGGCTTTCACCTCTCCACCACTGGAAAGGTTCGAGTCTTCTTCTATATATGTTAAGGATGTAATGATGCATATAAACATATGGTTGTAAATTAAATACTAACTTTCCTCTTCTTTTTGCACAGTGTGAGCATTCACTCTTCATCCGAAATCTTGAGTTCAATTTTCATTCTCTGGTTTGTCCATAAGAATACAAAACAATAATATTCTATATATACTAAAGCTCAGCTGATTGGCACTGTTCATTAACAGTGTCAATCCGGTTTTACCCCTGATCTAACGCACGGTTTTCAGCCCTTTAAAAGATGCTACATGAATTGGCGATTTTACCCCTTGGTAGAGTGAGTCTACATATGGGAAGGTGCTCGAACCCTCTCTCATCTTCTTCCGTTGCTTTTCCCTTTCGCCTGCTCTCTGTTTCTCTTTGCTTTTCTCCCTGTTCGATCTTCGTGTTTCCTTGCTTAACTCTCTTCCATTTTCTTCCGTCGCTTTTCCCTTTCTCTTCCTCTCTGTTTCCGTGCTTTTCTCCCTGCGTCAATCCTTCGTGTTTCCCTGCTTCTCTTTCTGCGTCGATTGTGTGTCGTATGAAGAGTTTCTTTTCCGGGTGATTGCATTGTTTCAGGTGGTTTCTCTGCTTATATTTTTTTTGTCTTTTCTTTGATTGGGAAGAAATTTGCAAATCGATCGCTGTAAAATTAAAGTCTTTGCGTTTTGCACTGATTGTTTCCTTTTTTTTTTTTTTTTTTGATGTTTTCATTGTGGTTGTTTGATCTGATTGGGTTTTTTTGTTTCAGGAAAATTGGTGTGCGAATTTTAGGGTTTTTGTGTACAACCTTGCAAACCCCATCTGATTAAGGTCTCTGAGTTTTTTCTTCAAAACTTTTCTTCTTTTTTTTCGATGATTTGTGTGTGGCTGTTCCATCTAATTCGAATTTTCGTTTTAGGAAATCTTGGTCTTCGAGATTTAGGGTTTTCATCTAGATCGATTGCTCGATCGATGTAAAATTAAAGTCCACTGTTTTTTTTTTTCCCTCTAAAACTCTGTTTTACTGTGTTGTTTCTGTTGCGTTGGTGGTGTTTGCTTGGTTTTTGTTCTCTGGTCTCAGAAATTGAATAGTTTTTTTTTTAAGTGGTTTCGTGCTATCTTGAACTCCAAGTGGAAAGCCCAGGGAGCAGAAAATGGACAATCACAATTATTATTGGTTTTTATATTTATTTTAAACTCATTTTAATTAATTAATTTTTTGACCAATTAATTTGAAATATGTGGTGAAATGATCATATATAATTAAGTTTATTAGTTTGCTAATTTTTTTTTTTTTTTTTTGGGTGTGTTTTAGTAGGTGGATCGGATTTGAAGTATTTTTTAGGGTGGGTAAAAAGGTTGAGCGGAGTTGGGAAAATTCCTAAGGTAAAGTTCTTATGCCCTTCTCTGTCTTTTAAAACGAAGCCTTTAGGCACACAACTTCGTTTTTCCAAGTTTTTTTTTTTTGTGCTGCTGTTAAGAGTCGATTAGTTTTTAGGCACACAAGTGATCATATGGATTAGAATTTGATGAAATTACACTGATTCAGATGATATTGATCAAAAGAATGAGTTAGAAACTGAAAATTACAATAGTTACAGAGGTTTTTCGAATCAATTTTTTTGTTTTTTTTACAGTTAAAGCTATTGATTAGTTGATGTGGAAAGAGGTTTTGGTTGATTACTTACGTGCATAATACCTATTAGTCTTTTTTCCTATGTAGCTACAAACTTATCAATTTGATGTCACTATTCATTAACAGTGAATGCATTGCAAGAAATAAATGACAACTATTTGTTTAATCCTTGGTATAATATATTCCACCATAACATGTTAACAATTGTTTTAAACCAACATGATCTTACCCCATTTCCAAACCAAATTAAAAAGTACGGATCAACTCACATGTTAAAAAAAATTATAAATTTAAAGAACTAAATTTAACAACCATTGCCTGTTTAGTTTAACACAGATTTTCTCCGTTTGATTGCCAAAAAAATGCTCAGAAATAAAACAACTTAATTTCCGAGCTATTGTTGTGATGGATGTTTATTTTAACTAGCTTTTAAGTTTTTAACTTATGAATTTAAGATCTTCAATTTTAATATTTGAACATTAATGTTTTTTTTAGTGCAGTGGTTAAAGAAGAGTAGAAGAGACGTTCTGTTTATTCCTCCAGAAAAGATTAAGAAAGGTGAGTTGATCATAGGATTTAAATTTTAACAATTCAACTTTAAATGCTAGCATATGATGGTACATTGAAGATGGTATTTCAACTTTGAGTTTTAACTCTTTACTGTTATTTTTTTTATTTGGTCTTTGGCATGCCATCATACATAATAACATAACTTAGCATTTACCAAAAGATTTAAACATGTAAACTAACTTAGCATTTACATTTTTCGTTTACAGTTGGTGGTTACAAATCAACTGACTCAACTTTATATCAACATCGGAGCATGCCTTACAAGTGTAAATCAACTTTTTAATTCTATTTTATAGAATGAATTAAGTTCTGAAGTTTATATATTCTGAAATCGTGTTCGTCACCGGAAGTTACGCAGCTATGCAAAGGGTTACGTAGTGGAACTTGGATTTCAAAGATCACAGTGAACAGGGTGATAGGTGCATTTCCTCATTTTTTACCATTTTAGAACTTATATTAGTGATAAATTAATTCGAATCATGTGGCATGAACTTAAAGCTCTGTTTGGGAAAGTGGGCTCTTTACCCCAAAGATGCTTGCTTTTGGTAATATTTGGAATTGTGCTTCTAAGCTGTTTTTCAAGCTTTTGGCCATACTAAATGGAGCTAAGTCGAACAGCTCTTCAGTTGCATTGTAGTTGCTTTCCTAAATTGATTGTTCATTTGTTGAAAAAATTTTAAGGGCGAAAATTATGTTTCAAATTGGATTTAGATATGAGTATTACACATTCAAGGTGTTGAATTCATTTTTGTTTTGGTGTTTGTGGTTTTGAATGTCATTTAGTGCAGTATAGCTTTAACTTAAATGTGGTTCTGTATATCTTAAGTACTCATTTGGATTTTGAGCAGTAGGAGAGAGTTTAGTACGTATTTGAGGAAATGCGAAGAACTTTTTTTGAAATGGTTAGAGTTTGAGATTCTCAGAAGGAAGCTCCTATGAGTTTTTGGTTTTTTGTGTTGATTTGAACAAATTCGGTTTTTATATTTATTAATTTTTGTTGTGTGAGTAGTATTTATTGGGCTTGATGTTTTTTTGAAACACCAGGTAGTTTGGAGACGTTTGAAATCATAAGAAGACTCGAAGATTTCAGCCAGGTTTGAATCAAATCACCAAATGAATTCTTCTTCCAGGTTATGATTAAATGTTCCCAACTTTTTTAGTTGTATAAAGACTTGGGTAGATAGGAATTTGATTTTAGTCATGTGTTTCACTAATTCTTTGGTAATAGATAAATCTTTATGAACAGTCTCCTGCTTCTATCAATACCCATGGTAAGTTCTTATAATTTACTTTTAACAGTAAGGTCATTTGTGACCAAATATTCTTTTTCAACTTATGCTTCATTTACTCTTCTTTTGCAGCCTATTTTTTCACACATTTAGTCTTCAGTAGATGGGCTAAGCAATTTCCATGTGGCATTGTATCAAATTATCATTGATCGTAGGGTATGGCATTGTCAGCTAATCTTCTATTCACTTTGATCAAATTATTTGTCAGCTATTTTAGTTTTTAATTATGATGTTATTTCTTATTTGGCCTCAAGATCAGTGGACTTAAACTTTGTTTATTATCTTTGCAGTATGAAGAAGACCTTAATAATGTAATAAGAGATTACAATATTAACTTGACAGTAAATGATCCATTCTTTTTTTGGATGCAATGTCCATACTTTAGTGTAATTTGTACCTTATGTTTTACCTTTGTTTTTAAATTAAAATTCCTTAATTTGGTTTTGGTTTCTTCCATAATACATGTGTAAAGATGACCATGTTGTACATTACATATTTTGGGAATTAGACTAAGTAATTTGATCAATCAGAGTAAATATATTTTAGCTTTTCTTGCGTCTTAACTGTCAAGATATAAACTTAAGGGTTGTTTACATAAAATTCATAAATTATAATGTCAATTGCAAGTTAGCATATGATCCCACAATGCATAGAAGAACTAAGAATTAGTGGACAATTTTATGCATTGGTGCTTAAATTTCCAAGAAGACGAGCTCCATTTTCTTTTAAATGTTAATTTTGTAATGTGGGTTTGTGCTTGCTTAGTTTTCGTGGTGAGATGGAATAAATTGGTGAAACGTAGAGTGGTTTATTTGCAGAAAGGTTTGACCTTTGAATTGGAGCTATAGTGGTCGTTCCTATTGCTACATTGGCAGGTAAACACTCAACCTTTTGTTATATGTTAATGTTGGTTTCGTGCTGCAAATAAGATAGGCACATTGGTGTGTAAAATTGAAAACCCAGTAACATATGGTATAGGAAATTCAAACGAATTTGTAAAGATTTTCTTTTATTGTTTTATGTTGTTTTCCACTATAAAATAAAACTCTTTTATATTCATGGTTCATCACTTGGAACAATTCTCAGTTTTTACATATATTGCCTAATTCTCTAACAAACTCCACAACAGCTTTTGGCTCAGAAATGTTCACAGTTGTCTTCATCTAAAACGAGTCAATCAACTGTATACCATCTCACCGTCAATCATTGAGAACTTCAGCATGTACTACAAATCTCGATCAAAGCTAGATTAACCTCTCATATGGTATGTAAATTCAATTTACAAAGAAAGCAATCAATGCTTTTTCTTCTTTCTTTTTCTTAACAGGTTTTATCCTGTGAATGTCATTAAAATTTTATCTCCGATATAAACAGGTTTTTGCCAATTGTCATTTTTGAAGGCTATGACAGTTTATGCCATCATCCAGTGTTACTATTTGGAGAAGATTGCTGATCAAAATAATAGGTACCTCGCAGTTTTCTTTGTAGTATATTATTAAATTTATTTAAAAACTGCAAAAATTACCCAATTTCTTTACCAATTATAAAAATTGTTCTTCTTCTTTAACATTCTTATTTATTTGTACTAACAGCTTCTATTTTCTCAAATCATAACACAGAAGCATGTACATCATCACAAATAAAATAAAAAAATTGGGAAGCGACGGTCAATATAACTTTCAGGTACAAATTATTATGTGTATAAATACAATTGTAAATAATACACCTAATATGAATGCACATATATTTTATACATTTTTTAAACACGCGGCAACGCGCGGGCACTATTACTAGTATATACTATTGGAATTCTTTTTAAGTTTTCTTTTAGATTTAATATGGGTCAAAATATGTAGCATGCGTTTTTTTTTTTTTTTTTTTTGATTCAGACAAATCAATGATTCAATATCGGTATTGTCTTTAATTTAAGAGAGGATCAAGGATCCAAAACTGAATTTACCATATGTTAGCCAAGCAAAAGTAAGGTTTATTATAAAAACCCTTGGTAGAATAAGGAATTGAAGTACGTAATTATAAGTGCAAATTGTTTTGCCAAACTCTTGAAGTGAAATTCGTTTATAGTTCTTCAAACTTAGGCGAAATTATGGTTATGTCTTTCAATATTAATATCAAACGCATAAGTTGACGATTTGAACTTTTAACTAATAAATTGTTTGGTCTACGCACTGGTACATTCAATTTCCATATAGCCATATACCAAATTGAAATTCGTATTAGCCACATGATAACAGTTCTTGACAAAGAGTAATGTCAATTTCGAAAGGAAACTGATAAGGAACTAACTAATGTCTAAACTAATATAAATTTAGTGATCAATACTGTCTATTAATCAAAATATCTGAGTAGAAATATAATAGACGAAAACAAAATCAAAATATTTTGGATAAGAGACTCATCAGAAGTATAGTTTTTATTAAGATTAAAAGTGAATAATTTGATTGAAACTTTGTAATTACTAAGTTGTTCTTTTTTTTTTTTTTTTTTTTTTTTCAAATGTAATACTATTCACATACTTTTTTTTTAATTACGGTTGAGCCATATAAATAAATTGGAAAAAAAAAAAGAAAGAAAAAGAAAGTGATGTCACTATCATTTCCAGAAAATACCCAAATAGCTTTTGAGGTACACAATAAACTGTGAGTTGGTGTTTGCCGCCTTCAACATACCTGCTTACGACTTCCACCAGAAAACCTCAAAATTCCAAACATTGCTTTCCTCTTGACATCCATGTCCAATCTCCCATGGCCTCCTCATCCTCTTCCGTGACCAGAACCCCAACCCTTGATTCCACCCACCTCTTCCTTGACGCCCTCGTCGCCTTCTCCCACCAACCCAACCCTCCCCATCCCTCTTTCCCTCCAATTCCCTCCACATTCCCTCACTCCAAACTCATCCCCAAAACCCGTTTCGCCGTCGATGCATTCCGCCACGCCGGCGATCACTCCGTCTCTTACTTCCTCTCCCATTTCCACTCCGATCACTACGGCGGCCTCTCCCCCAATTGGGCTAAAGGCGTCGTCTTTTGTTCTCCGATCACCGCCCGTCTTCTCACTGAGGTGCTCAAGGTCTCTCCTCATTTCGTTGTCGCTCTGCCGCTGGGCGAACCCGTTGTAATCGATGGGGTGAAGGTTGTGCTGATTGACGCTAATCACTGTCCGGGTGCGGTTCAGTTCTTGTTTAAAATTCCGGATATGAACGGAAAGTTTGAGAGGTATGTTCATACTGGCGATTTTAGGTTTTCGGGTTCGATGAAGTTGGACCCTTTTCTGTGTGAATTTGTGGGTTCCGATGCTGTTTTCTTGGACACTACGTATTGTAATCCGAAATTCGTGTTTCCTTCACAACAAGAGTCTGTAGATTATATTGCTAGTGTGATAGAACGAGTTGGGGGTGAATGTAAAAGTGAAATGAAAAATGTTTTGTTTCTTGTAGCTACTTATGTAATTGGAAAAGAGAAGATTTTGCTTGAAATCGCGCATAGGTGTAATCGTAAGGTGCATGTGGATGCTCGTAAAATGGCAGTTTTTCGTGTTCTGGGTTATGGAGAGAATGGGGTATTTACAGAGGATGAATGTGAAAGTGATGTACATGTTGTTGGGTGGAATGTCTTGGGTGAGACTTGGCCATATTTTAAGCCTAATTTTGTAAACATGAAGGAGATTATGGCCGAAAGAGGATACTCTAAGGTTGTGGGTTTTGTTCCTACTGGTTGGACTTATGAAGTGAAGCGTAATAAGTTTTCGGTTAGGTCGAAGGATTCATTTGAGATCCATCTTGTACCATATAGTGAACATTCAAACTATGAAGAACTTAGAGAATATGTGAGGTTTTTGAAACCAAAGCGTGTCGTTCCTACAGTGGGCTTGGATGTTGAAAAGCTTGATAGTAAGCACGCCAGTAAAATGCAAAAGCATTTTGCTGGGTTAGTTGATGAAATGGCGAACAAGAAGGAGTTCTTGAAGAGCTTTCGTCTTGGGTCTAAAGAAGTAGCTGACAGTGTAGAAAATGAGTCCAACAAGGGCCCCATTTTGGGGCTCGATGAGGAGAAAGAGGCACTGTCATATGATAAGGATATAGTAGGAAATAGTATTATCAGTTTAGGCATGGAATTATCATCTTCTCTACAAGAACCTGATCCACAAAATCAAGTGCTGTTAAATGATGAGGAAGCAGAAAAAATCGTCCAAGAACTTCGTGATTGTTTGCCCACATGGGTCACCCATGAGCAGATGCTAGTTTTGATTGGTAGCACGGGAGGGGACATCGTTGAAGCAGTTTCTAATTTCTACGAACGTGAGACAGAATTTCATGAGCAAGTAAATGCTTCTAGAATTGCTGATTCTATGTCCAAGACTACCTCAACTTGTGACTCTGCATCACTTCCAAAAGCAGGTTCTGATAAGAGCAGTCCATGCAGAAGTACTGACATTCCTTTAAGTCAAGATTATATCTCACTCGTGCCAAGGAATATGATTAAAAGTGGAATATCTCCTGGAAAAAGGGCGAGGAAAGTTAACAATAAGGTGAACAAAAAATTGAAATTAAATTCGAAATTGGATTCGGGCGGGCCGAAGCAACTGGCAATAACAAGGTTTTTTAGTAAAGTCTTACCAAATGTTCCAGAAACTGCAGTGGCTGGTTCATTGCATGAACAAAACCCTAAATATGAAAATTTGCTCAACGATGACCCCAAATCATACAGGGATGAGATACATCAGTTTCTTAAGATAATAGATGGTGATGAATCGCTAGAGAGCTATGCTGCCACCATTCTGGAGGAGGCAAATGGAGATATCAATAAAGCGCTTAATATATATTACTCTAATTGCGAAGGAAGGTCTGGTGAGAATGAAGAAGAATTGATGGTTAATGAAAAATCAGTTCAGTTCCACTGCCACGTAAATAATTGCTCTTCCGACAAAGAGAAAACTCAGTCAAGGAAAATGGAACCAACAACTGATTCGTCCATGCAGGTTTCATTACCAGAGAACGTAAATATAACTTTTGTGTCTCTACCACCAGAAAAATACAATCCTATAGAACATGGTTAGTCCCATTTAGTTAGAACACGATGTTCAATTTGCAGAACTTATTTGTGTTATATGCTATAATTGTTTAGATAGGAATCTTGATTAACTTGGAGATAACATGTGCAGCTTGCTGGAGGAATGGACAGAATGCTCCATACTTACATCTTGCAAGAACTTTTGACTTACTTGAGGATGAAAGGGGCAAGATAAAAGCTACTTCCATGCTCTGCAATATGTTCAGAAGGTTTGGTGTATGATCCATTGTGATGTTTTCGGGCTTTTATTTATTATTCAGGATCCACTGTCCACTTTGGTTATGTGGTATATAATTCTGTTGCAAGAAAAAAAAAAGAAATAGAAAAAAGTGGCCCATAATTGCTTGTGATGCTTCTTGATACGCAGTTTGCTTGCCTTGTCTCCTGATGACGTGCTGCCATCCGTGTATTTGTGCACAAATAAGATCGCTGCTGACCATGAAAATGTGGTTAGTTGAATTTATTCTTTATCATTTGTATTTATATTTTGTTTGCTTGCCTGGACATATGTGTGCAACTTATTTCTTATACACTAAAGAGCATTGGCTAAAACTATGAAGTAGTTGAATGAAAACTTTCATATTAGAGCATGTATTTGTTGACGGGTTAAATTTTTTATCAGTTTTAGCTGTGGCGATGATGTTCACTTTGTATTCCTAAACCCATGCAAAGTTAGATCTGTTGTCTTTTGTATTTGAGCATGCCTTAATAACAATTATAGACTGGGTTATACTTTTAGTTAGACTAGAAAATCAATGGTTTCCAACTTTCTAACTGCGAGATTTGGTTAAGTGGTTTCTGTTTGCATTTGGACTTTTTAGTGTTGTGGTTCAGCATTTTTATGTGCAAGAAGTGTGATTTACTTGTGGATTGTCAACTTTTTCTGCTCAATGTGCTTGTTTGATGCATTTTTTTCCCTGACAACTGTTGTCTGCCCATATACTTTTTATTTTCCTTTCCATTTGGCTGGCCAATAGATAGAGTTAGGAAGAAGAAATACAAGGAATTTTTTAAAGACAAACCACAAATATGCTGCCTAAGGGCCCCTCTCCTGTTAAAAAGGAAGGAATTCTCATTTATAAGAATTATACAGGAGCTAAACATCGGTGGAAGTTTGGTCACATCAGCACTGGAAGAAGCATGTGGGACAAGCCGATCCACAATAAGGGAGATGTACAGTGAGCTGGGTGATCTAGGTAGGAATGGGCCATTTTTCTCACTCCTCTCTCTTTGCTCTTCTAAGCATTTTTCTTTTTATGTTTAGAGGTGGGTTTTTTTTTTGGGGGGGGGGGGGGGGGGGGGGGGGGGATTGGGTGGTGTGATCCTGCCATGGTCCCTGAATAAATTTTATTAACAGTATAATATCTTAAAGGTGATGTTGCTCAAGCATGCCGGCAGACACAAAAGTTACTTGCCCCTCCTTCACCGTTGTTCATAAAGGATGTATTTTCTGCACTCCAAAAGATAAGGTATGGATAGTCCAGTTGGTTTTTGTTCAAGACCGATATATGATGAACTTAGTCCAGTTACAATGTTTAGATGACCAGAAATGTTGATGTGTGGTGCATGCTTTTGATTTATGAAGATTTGACGGAATCTAGCATGTATTTCATATTAGTGATCTTGTTTCAGTTCAATTGAGGTTTGGGTTATAAAAAGTTGGCTGATGACCCCTTAACTTTTCTGGATTGTTTGTGACTGGAGAAAAAGAAACAGGATTTTCTGGCTACTGATGTTCAACGATTGAGATAAATTTTACATAATTACTTTATAATTGCTTTGTAGATTTAAATTTGATGAAATGGAGACTTTTACTGTATTTTAGCCCCCTTAAAACTTGAATCTGGTTTCAAGTTTATTTGCCAAATAAGTTGAATTCCTTGAGTTTTTTTTAACAGTGTACCAGCAGAACTGCTCTATTCTTTTCCTTATAATGAATTATGTTATTTTATATATAAGAAAACCAGTGTACCTCCAGAGTTCTCTAAATTTTCATGTTTCACTAAGTTTGTAGAAATTACAAAAACTTACCCAAGAAACATTTGCAAAACAAAGGGAGTTGTATTGGAAAACCCTCTAATGATTTGTTGGCACTGAGGCCACTTCTCTGCGATTTGCATTTTATGATTAAATATTCTCTTCTCTGTACATAGTGTTCTTTTTCCTCCTTCCTGAGATTTTAAAGTGCGGGCCTTGAACTCAATGTTGTCTTAAGGCCGTAAGTCTGCTCGTAATGGAATTAAGTTCAATAGCCTGTATTAACAAAACAACAATATGTGGTGATGGGTAGATGATTGCATTGTTGGTGTTGTTGTGTTCTGAAGGACTGGGGCATGTATGGAGTCTCGTAGAGGTTTAATGGTAACACGTTAATGTAAGATGGCTTTTAGGTACTTTTGGCATAATTATTTTGCTTATTACCATTTTATATAACCAATATGTTCTTTTTTCTCTAATCTATGTTTATTTACAGCATGGAAATTGTACTGGTGCATCATTCATTTTAATTGTTAATTTATTTTATCTTCTCATATTACTTGCACCTCATCACTTTACTTATGTATTATTCATCAGTGTACAAACAGGTATTGGAAGCACTGTTCGAAAGAAAAGCCTCATTTTGAATCTAATGCGCTCTTGTAGAGAGAAAGAGATGAAGTTTCTTGTTAGAACTTTGGTAACACTCTTACAGAGCTTTTTGGTTCTCAGTGTTTTTCACCTAAACATGGCTAGATTTAGATGACCCAATGTTTTTCTTGTATATATAACAAAAAAATACTCATGATTTCAGTTTTGTAAGTCTTCCAGTCTCCAATTGAAACAGCTGGGTTTGTGTTATATATCTTTGATCTTTTGTTTTTTTTTTTTTGTGGGGGGGGGGGGATAGGGAGGGGAGGAGGTGCTGGTCCTTTTTTTGGTTGACTGATCAATATGAGCAGCCACTTCCTCTTCCTCTGTTTTAATTGTTCAACTCTTTTGACAACATGAAAGTTCTTTGTTATACAGTATGACATGCAAAATAAAAAACTCTGCCCTTGCTTGAGTAGACAAACCAAAAGCTTCATCTGTCGAGTGGATGGAAGCGAATTCTGGTGTAATAGGAATAGAGTTACAGTGAGAATCATTTCAAGTGGAAACTGCTTTATATGATTATCACCACTCAGTTTCTGTATATTCTTTGTACAGGTCAGGAATTTACGAATTGGAGCAATGATGAAAACTGTTCTACCTGCTCTGGCACAAGCTGTTGTCATTAACTCCTCGTATAACTTCAATAATGAAGGAAGAGTAGAAAATATGAAAGATAAGCTTCAGGTTTTAATATTTATCTATTTGAACTAAATAGTTCCACAATGTTTTTTATTTTTATTACAAATGTTACAAATTTTTTTATTATCAAAGATATAAATTTGTTTGAATATCTAGTTTATTCTAATATTAATGTTTTTTTTCCGTGGCTTTCTTAAACTTCCAGCGTCATTCAGCTGCTGTAGTTGAAGCGTACAATGTTCTGCCCAATTTGGTGAGTACTTGTGAATTTTTCACCGAAATTTTAGTTGCCTGTTGTGTCTCTAGAAGCTAAATTCTTGTTTTATTGGAAGGCCTGCACCAACCCCAATCTAGTATATAGGTGGTTTCCCTGGAGAATTTCTTGTTGAAGGTGTGAAAGATTAAAACATTGCAACTGGAGTAAAAATTCCTACCATTCTTATGAAAAATTATTATGGTCCTTTGGTTAAGGCTATTCAGGGAGGGCGATATATGTGCTGGGTGGTTCCAGGTACATGTTTCCCTCTCCACATTGGTGTGTGCTGTGCAAGAAAGATGCTGAGAGTGTGAATCATCGGTTTTACATTGTCTTACAGAACTGAATCTTTGGCTATTCAGGAAGGCAAATCTGTTCTTGCTAGTTCCAGCTACACATGGCATTATTTTGGGAGGACAATATTTTTGTGAGGATGGAAAAGGGGTTTTGATTTTGGGAAGATGTTCAGTTATTGCTTTTATTCATATAGACAGATACTGGAATTTGGAGGGTCTGAGGGATGAGAAAGTGGGGTATTTTTGAGTTGTTAGTCTAGTGGTCGGGTCCTTGGTTTGCTCCCGAGTGGTCTGGAGCAGTTGACAATATAGGGAGTAAACTATTATATTATAAGCACATGCAAGGTTCCTCCTCTCATCAAGGTGGGATTCATTCTCAACAGTACCCACCTTGTAAATGCTAGAGTTTCTCGCTCCCCAAATGTTTGTTAAGAGGGGGGAAGAAAAGAGGGGGGGGGGGGGGGGGGGGGGGGGTGGTGGGGAGGGAGGGAGGGAGGGAGTGGGGAAGGGGTGGGGGTGGGGGTGGCTGGTGATTAGTTGGTTCAAAGGCTCAGATACACTAGTTTCAAAAAAAAAAGAAAAAAAGAAAAGAAAGTGAGGGTATTTGTGAGAGAGGGTTCGTTGCTGGGCCTCTCTTTTTGCCTAGTTGTCATCTGAGTTTCAGGAGAGTGCACTTTCTGTTATTTTCAAATGGGAATGCTGATGCTGTTGATATATTTTGTAAATTTTTTGTAGGTAGATGCTGGTTTTGGTGTTCTATTTTTATCCTTTAGATGACTGTATTCTATTCATGTCTTGTTTTCCACTATAAAATGGGGTATGAAATCACAATGCCGCTTTTGATACCATTCTGCTTAAGTGCAAAAGCAAGTGTATCCAATGTCGTTTTGTAAGATTCTATAGTTTGTTATGACTTCTTTTACATGACCTGGCACTTGTAATAAAAACTTAAAATAGTTCAGAGGTACATAATTATTATCCACCAAGTGCAACTGCCTTTATTATGGTGAAAGAGGGAGTTCACTCTGGCATCATCCTCTGGGACTATTTTTTCCACAGCCATAATCACTGTAACTATTTTAAACCCTTATCTACCGCTATAATGTTAGGCTTGATACGATTTCTATGTTGAGTTTGGGTCTGGACTCTGGACAAGGTTTTGGGAACCATTTTCAATTAGGGTTTCCATATCTAATATTTTTTTTCACGGGTTCATAAATATCATATGCTTATATTTTTCTTATTCGAAAACCATTTTCCGTCTTTGTTTCGTGAACCATGATCTTCTAAAATCTATATCTCAACTTGGTGTGGTTATAACTGGATGTTGACTTTTATGAGGATAATTTGGGTGGGCTGTGATGTTGGCAAGATCAAGCCTTCGTGTAGTGTAGTTTGGCTTTTCCAATAAGCCCTTATTTTTCTGCATACAATAAAACTAAAGTTTATGCAGAAATGTCAATGACTTGAGATTATGTATCGAGTTTCGGTTGTCGTTTATTTTAAAGTTTCCTGAAGTGCAACTTTTATGTTTGGACCAGTCTCAGTTATTTAAGGTTTACCAATGCAGTTGTGCATTATCATCACTTAATTGGATTTGTATGATGAGTTTGTGTTTTATATATGGCTGATTGTTTTCATCTCCTGATGCCTCACTTTTGATAGTAAACATAAACATCATACATTGTTCTTAGCTAATTCAAGTTAGATGCTAATGCTATTTTGAAGGAAAATTTCAAATTTGTCATCCTGGTTTTATCATCTCGAGATGTCAGAATGTGCCACGTGATTAATTGTATGCAGGATTTGGTCGTTCCTTCCCTCATGGACAAAGGCATTGGATTTTCTTCGTCAACCTTGGCAATGGTTCCGGGAATACCTATTAAGCCAATGCTTGCAAAGTATATGCTTTTGAAACTGCTTCTTTGTATTAAAGAATGCAAGTAGAAGAGAAACTAATGCTCCAACTCAGTGTTTTTAATGTTTGTTTGTGGTAGGATCACGAATGGTGTTCAGCAAGCACTGAAGCTCTTTGAAAATAAAGCTTTTACATGTGAATACAAGTAAGGTCCTCCCTTACCTGTAGATGCATTGTTTTGCCTTGGTCATTTTTCCTGCCTAATGAAAATTCACTGCATCTTATAATTTAAGCTTATGATATAGACCTTTGAAACTATTTATGTTCAAACTCATGATTAGATATTTTGAATTTCGTTGGTCTTATACTGAAAGCTATGTGTTTGGGAATATAGTTGCTAATAAGAGGTTCAAAAGATGTCAATCCAAAATTGTTGGAGACTTCTGTTCCGTGTCACCTATAATTTGTTCCGACAAGATGAAAAGATTTCAGGGTTGAGAAATTTTCAAGGTTTTACTTCAAGAATTTTCGTCTGAGAATTTCTGTGGTCATTTTTTTAAATATTGGTTACATTGTGGTATACTTTATTCCCAAAAGGAATTAGATGGGTGGTCATCTCTCTTTCTCTTGTTCCCCTCCCCTCCTTCCCCTTATCTCCTTTTTCTGGCTATAGAAGCTCCAACTGTTCCTTTTAATTTTTAAAGTAACTCTATGATACCTGCTGAAGTGGTTCATTGCATTCATCAAACTGTGCCTCATGTGAATTTACGAGAGTACGCTTAGATTTGAAACCACTACTATGCTTATGGCCATAATTTCAGATATGATGGTCAGCGCGCCCAAATTCACAAATTGGTTGATGGGTCTCTGCGCGTTTTTTCACGAAATGGGGACGAGTCAACATCAAGATTTCCAGATCTGATTAAAATAGTTAATGCATCCTGTAAGCCTGATGCAGAAACTTTTATACTAGATGCGGAGGTAAAAGTTCCTTAGTATTGTACTCATGGACAAGCACAGACAGACGCTCTTCTGGACTTGTTAAATTCTTTCTTTTGGTAGGGGGATAACTAAGTTCTCTGAGATTTTCTGGTTTCAGGTAGTTGCAGTTGATAGGAATAATGGTCACAAGCTAATGTCTTTTCAAGAATTGTCGTCACGTGGGAGAGGGGGCAGAGATACATCAATTACATTGGATAGCATAAAGGTTGTATGACTTATCGGGATGCTATCCAATGTGCTCCTTAATTGGGAAACATAAGATGTTCATTCTAAAGCCTTCCTTACATAATAAATCAAATCTAATAAAAAATGTTGATAGACTATTTATACAGGTTCACGTAGTGATAGATAAAATTTGTATAAAATAATTGTGTAACGTATGGGTAGATTTCATTTTTGTTCAGAAATATTGAATTTTTTTTTAAACATTTTCTTTCATGTGCAGGTCGACATTTGCGTATTTGTGTTTGATATCATGTTTGCCAATGGAAAGCAGTAAATATCTGTAACTCCTTATGTAGCGTTTCTTGATCTGGTTTTTCCATCTGTTTTAGACACAGGCTTTCAGACCCCAAATTTATTACTGATTTAGTAAACTTTTATGGAGCAATAGGATGACAACCCTGCTCTGCATTGGTTTAATGAATTGATCATCTAATCTGTAGAAATTTAGTCTTAACCAGATTAATGACACAAACTATTAGCATTTATATTTCTATTTTTATTCAAAGCAGATTATATTCCTATTTTAGTCAGAGGCTGTACCAAAGGGCGTCAAATGATCTTAATGTTGGAAGTATCTTGGGCATATTATACCACCATATAAACGTCCTTGTGTGGCAACTTCATAAAAAGCATATAGTTACAGATAAATTGGCATAAAATCATATTTATAACTACACGAAAAGAGCAAGGTTGGAAGGGCCTGGACATTTGTCTGACACTTCCATTGCTTCTGCATTGGGTTAACTGCTCCTTATTAGAATTTGTGCCATCCAACAGTATAAACTCAGAGGAAATACAAACATTTAAATACCTGTATATGGTTTTTATGTTGACCCAGGGTTGACACACTAGAATTTTACACGATAATATTGTTGTCTTTGCTTTTATTTATTTCTGTTTTTATTTTTTGTAATATGGTTGCTTATCATTAAAGTAGGCTAATCAAACTTTATCACAGGTTGCTGGGCTTTCCTCTGCGGCAAAGGCGAAAATGTATGTCTCCAGACTTTAGTTTGTAGTATATTTCTGTCTTAAGAGTATCTTGATACCCTGAAATTATGTTGCAAACTTTGGTGCTCAATAATCTGCAGATTTGAAAGATATGTTTTATGTTGAGAAGCTGGGTTATTTTGAATATGCCAAGGAAATTACAGTAAGTGCTTATGGTTTACTTTTCTTGTAATTGGCGCTTTAGCTTTATCTTTTCGCATAATGGATCTTTCCTTAATTGCTGATTTGTAAAATCTGTCTGCTTGTAGATTGAAGCAGATGATGCTTGTTTAACCAGTGAAGCCACGTTAGCAAAGATCAGCTGCTTTCTTGAAAATTCATTCCAATCCTCATGCGAAGGGATTATGGTTAAATCTTTAGATGTTGACGCTGGATATTCTCCATCAAAGCGTACAGACACGTGGCTAAAGGTTTAATTCTGTTCAAGTTTCTTATTAAATGATTTGATATAATAAACATCATAGGAAAAACATCTGACCTGGCCTGTTATTAAGTCTTTCTTTCCTTTGTAGGTCAAGCGAGACTACATGGAGGGATTGAACGACTCTCTTGATTTAGTCCCAATTGGAGCTTGGCATGGAAACGGGAGAAAGGCAGGCTGGTAATTATTTATTTTTCATTGCCGCTTACCTTGTATGCTGTGTGTGATTACCTACTACATACACGGATGCACAAGCGTTAAAGTTGCTTTACATGTTTTCCAAGTCATTGAATTTACAAATACAGAGTTTTAAATAGGAAAGTGCTATTCACACACCCAATTTTACCTCCCATACACCCTTGTTAATTTTTGGGCATTGATCTTCTCCAATTCATTTGATCCGACGGCCAAAATTGAGAGGGGTGTATCAAAAGTAAAAATGGGTGTGGTTAGCACTACCCTTTAATTAGTTTAGTCTTTGTCGATAACTTGTGTTTTTTCTTTCTATTCGGTCTTTTCTGTTTCTGTTGTGATTTTTAGTAGTATATTGAATCATACTCATTCCATAAAAGAGAAAGGGTTGAAGCATGTATCAATTGTGCGGGTAAGGTCCATTCCTCATAGCATGTTCTTTATGTTACAGGTACAGTCCATTTCTTATGGCATGTTATAACCCTGAGACTGAAGATTTCCAAAGCGTCTGCCGTGTCATGTCTGGGTTTTCAGACTCATTTTACACAGAGGTATGTGTATTGCTGATATGCAAAGTATTTTCTTAAGAAGGTACATGCTATTTTTTGTTATGTTACTGAAGATATTGTGACTGATCGAAGATGACCTGTGGCTGTAAAGTGGTTTCCAATATTAGAAATGTTATCCTGCTGGATAAAAGTTTCCAACTTCCTGTTGAAACCAAGTTCCAATTGCGGAGTGCAATGAAGGGTTCATATTTCTTAAAATATAAGAGACCTAAGATTTTAATGTGTCCTCTCTAAAATTTATCCTGTTAAAAGTTAGTGCGGTATAGCTTTGGGTTGTATGCTATTTGATATGTGGTGGAAAGCAATTTCCTCTTTGCAATGGTGAATTAGGCATAGTTTAGGGCTTCATGGCAGAAATCAGGTTCATGTTGAGGACCCTTGAGTTTGAAAACTCTATTTTTACTGGACAAATTATTAGTGTATTTGTCATTTCTGCGCGGAGAAGACCTTCAGGAAATTATGCTTCCAATTGGTTTCGTGCTGTGTTGCACGTGGATTCTCTTATTAAGAGTCAATGTATCGTGTGATCTCATCTCATGAATCTGCTGATTATAGGTTTGATTTCTGTTTTTAACTGCAGATGAAAGGTTTCTTTTCGGGAGACAAGATCTTGTCCAGAAAACCACCTTATTATAAAACCTCTGAGATGCCTGATATGTGGTTTTCCCCAGAACTTGTGTGGGAAATAAGAGGTGCAGACTTTACAGTGTCTCCTGTTCACCAGGCTGCTGTAGGTTTAGTGCATCCATCACGCGGCATTTCGATCAGATTCCCAAGGTACATTCGCACTGTGGCAGATAGAAAACCAGATGAATGTAGCACAGCTGAAGATATAGCTGCAATGTTTCGTTCTCAGACAAGGAAGATGGACGTGGCACCTGAAAATTGAGAATTTTCTTTAATTTGGTGCGTGAACTGCTTTCAGTCCAAAGTTTTGTAATGTTTGTACAAATAGCATAGTACGAAATATGTTTTGGCTGTATAGATTGAAATGGTTGGGGCTTAAACAGTCATCCCCTTTGCTTCTTATTTTTGTTACCTTGTAAAGATTCATAGGGATCTCCACTTCAGCTTTAAATTAAAATGCATCTGCTTCTGCATATTCTACAAAGTTAGTTCTCCAAAGGTTTACAATCTTTTTATATTCGGTGCATGAACTTTGATGTCAATTGGTACAGTGGATAAGGGCTTGATTTATCCTTATACATCGTTAAGCGGATCCAACCCCCGATCTTCATAATGAAGTTTGCCTGGTTGGTTATGCTGATGTGGTTATTTTTCTAAACAAACCCAGTCTCAAATGGGTTGTTTAGATCATTAGAGGTACTACAATATCCTATAGATATACCAAACTAGACTTGGTTCCTACGTTTTCAAATCACGCTGAGATTCTAGCTCTACACGAAGCATCACTTGAATGCTTTCAGTTGAGGGGTGATTGAACACATTACGACCTCATGTTGTTTTCCTTTCATCATTGGCGGTCCAACAATGATTCATGAAGACATCACTACAAGTGTCAACCTGCTAAAGAAATGATACATCAAGGGCGACAATACCAAGCATATTGCATCGAAGTTTTTCTTCACCCATCAGCAACAAGAGCATTAGACGATTGAAGTCAAGTAGATCTAATCTCAAGACAATCTTATCGACCTTTTCATGAAGTCATTGTTGAAATATACTTTTTTGAAACTTGTTCAAGGAATTGGATTACATAAACTTTTAGATTTGCATCACTAGTAGTTCTCATAGGAAGCTTTGTCGAACTCAAGGGAGTATCCTGAAGCATACTTACATGACGTTATTGTACTCTTTAACTACAATTGGGAGCACTTTTTCCTACTTAGTTTTTGCTAGCCTAACGAAGATTTGATGAGGCACCTACTTTAAGTTGGTCATACCCTTGTATGTGTTAATGATCAACTGGAAGACGTGAAACATCAATATCCTGCATTAACTCACTTTTCTTCTTAGATTACGAGTCTATCCTACCAAGTTACCACATCAAATCAAATTCTCATAAACTTTGTATTACTTGTAAAGCAAGAAAAACCATAATAATTAATTAAAAAATATTATTCACATCTTCATTTTTACTTCCCACCTAACATTGATCTTCTCTACTTCATAGCACTACCCAATTAGTTTAACAAGTCCATTTTTATTCTTCTTTTTAGGCTTAACCCCCTTACCGCCCCAAGTCACCCACACCAGTAAATAACCGTTTCCTCACCCTTCACCAAAAAAACTCCCGCCAAATCGACACCGCTTATCGCCCGTATCCATCCCATCACTATCTCGTTTTCTATTTCTCGCTTTAAAACGACAAAAATCAATTTCCCCCAAAAATTCCCAAATCGAACTGAGAAATCATATTCCCCTCCGCGTAAAATAAAATAAAAAATAAAAAATAAAAGCAGTGTTCCGAAAGCAGTTAGCTATTCCGGCTTGGGATTTCGATGAAGGTTCTGAAACCTAGGGTTTCAATCCGTCCGTACAAGAAATCCTACGCGACTAGAGTAGTAGTCGTAGTCACAGTCACAGTCGTCGTTGTCTTCTTCTTCGTCTGGGTTTCGTTGCAATGAGCGCCATTAACATCACCAACGTGACGGTGCTCGACAATCCGGCTCTGTTTCTGGCACCCTTCCAGTTCGAAATTTCTTACGAGTGCAACACTCCTCTCAAAGACGGTACTGTTTCCCCCCTCTCTCATGCCTTTTGTTTTTGTACTTTTCGTTTTAATTTTATGATTGAGTTTGAATTAGGGCTTTTTCGTGTTTGATTGGGAAATTGGTAGAACAATTGGAAATTGAAGTGTTAGATGTAATGTTGAATGGATAGAGGTTATCTTCCGAAAAAGGGGTTTTCTTGGCTTGCAAGGAAATGGGTGTGCGAGAGCTCATATACTGTAGATTGGATTATTATCTTATTGTTGTGAAAAACTGGGGATATACACCCAATTGATTGAGTTTATTGTTTGGGTTTTGAGCCAGAAGTGAAACGGTTTCTTGGTTGATGAGTGTTTCTTCTTCTTTTCGTTTTTCACGATGTAGTTGGAACAATGAACATTATAGTATGTTGGAAGAATTTGTAGCATTGGATTGCGATTGAATGAGAAGTGGAAATGAGAAAATGTCGTCGCAGTGGACATGGTGTGATGCTGAAAGAAGTCAAACTGTGTTTTGTATGCATTTCAAGAAAATGTATGTTCTAAAGTGTTTCCTAAGATTGGTGGTATCTTTTCTATCAATGACCATGTTTGATTTATCAGCTTTGCTAATAACAATTCATTTCTGCATTTCAAGGGTGCACTGTATACATATTTATTGTTATTCTGGTAATTTCAGTTTCAATGTCTTTGTCGCTCGTGCCCTTAACCCCTGACCTCTCTAAACTTTCAAACACCCCTCCCCTCCTTTCTTCTTTCCTGTTCTTTGTGTCGTATGTGCGACTGGATCTATTTAGACTGTTTGCAGTTAAATTAAATACAGCTAAAGGTGAATGGATTTGGAATAGAAATAAATTTTGCAAAGAATAGATGCATTGATGAGGTGTTTCAGCTATGGAATATTGTTTAACATGTCAGTCACTTGAATGTAATTATAGTACTCGCCTAAGGTGCTATAATTGCGTAGGTATTGCTATAGAACTGTAAACAGAAAACCAGAAAGGTATCTTTCAAAGAGTGAAAACGTAACACCATGTAATTAGGCAAATAGTAGAGCTGTAACTCTAAAATCTTTCTAATTTTGTAGCTTTGATCGACGGAAAATTATTTAACCACCAAGTAGCACCAACTTGAAGCATTGACTTGTTCCAGGTAGGAATATGGACTCATTGAGGACAACAGACTGGTAAATAATTTTGTACAGATGCTTGTTAAAATATTTAGTCTTCTAGTTCCATACCCTTCCTTTAATTTTTTTTGGAAATCATTATATCCTATTTCAGCTTCTTGAGTCATCCCCTCACTAATGGTGATGATTGTTTGCATGAAACTTTAATGGAATGGGGAGCTGAGTTTCTGAGATTGCACAAGTAGCACCTAGTTGCACATGCTTTTCTAGCTCTAGGTGAACTAAAAGTGGATACCTTGTTTACTTGTTGAATAATTTTTATGCCAATACAGATTTGGAATGGAAGCTCATCTACATGGGATCTGCTGAGGATGAGACTTATGACCAACGCAAATACGTTCACAAGACAATCTAGCCAACCTCTTCACCAAATCATTACTGAAGACGACGTTTCAGAAGCTTGTTCATGGAATTGGTATGCGTAAACTTTCTAAGTTGGAACATTACTATTTCTATCTGGAATCGTGTCAAACTTAGGGGGAGTATCCTGAAGTATATTTGCTTGATCTTAATGTGCTCTTTTTCCCTGAGATTAGGAGCATTTTTCCCACTGTGTTTTTGCTACCTAACAAGGTTTTAACGAGGCACCCACCTTAGACTGGTCATATCCCTAATGACGTCCCGTAGACGTTTCTTTTGACTTTGCATTACTCATGCATTTTTCCTTAGACTATGGATTTTGTCCCTACTCGGGTTTTTGCCATAACCTTAGGGTTTTTTTGTGAGACTTACTTCCTTATGCAAGTTCCTACCTCATTGAGAATAGGATGTTCCCAGAATCAGTGTCGACGACTTGATTTCTTCAACTTCTACATGATGTTGAATCTACCTTAAGTATTAACACACTCAAGGAGGAGTGTTGTAAACTTCCTATTAAAGTGTGATTGTGTAAATCTTAGATTATATTTTATTCTAGTTATCCTTTCCTATTACAACTTGTATTCCTTGGGGATGAAGGATTCTTTCCCCTTTACTACTATAAATAAAGGCACTACATTCCTACAAACACATATTTCTCTACTCTCTCCTTGCCATCGACCCCTTTTCTCTTGTCAAATAAAATAGACCACAACACTAAAACCTTTTTCGTTAGTTTTCCTAACTTTTAATTGTAACAAAAGACAAAAGAAGAGTTTTACTTAGAACCAACATATTGGTTTATATTGAATAATATGGAAGAGACAAAAAGATGTTGGTTTATAAGAGCAAGCCACCCGTTTTAGGAGGGCTTGGTGCAGGCCAGAGTGTGATAGGCCCAGCGAAAAAAATTGTTGGTATGTGGACCAGAAGCTGCAGGCCTTCAGTGAGGAACCCAGGTGCATGCCTGGTTCTCACACACATGCAACAAGCCCAAAAAGGTTGCTGCCTCACGGTTCCAACGTCCAAGCCTTGAGCTGTAGGCTCGGCTTAGGGTCAAGTTGGTGCGGCAACGCTGTTTCGGGCCATGGCTTAGTCGAATATTAATCATATATATATCGGAAGGTAAATATAAATGTAAAGGGTTCATGCATCATGGGGAATGTTTTCATGCTTCATGGTCGGTTTAAATATCTTCCGTTATTTTAAGCGTACCTAATTGGCAGAAAATAATAAAAGCCTTTGAATTTTGTAGAAGATCATTCTTTGAAAGCCGAAATTGCATCTTCAATGTGTTATATCACGTTCAACAAAAAAAAATTAAATTGAATTAAGAGTATGTATATCAATTCAATAAAATAATAAATTAATCATGAAAACAATGATTAAAACATAATACTCTCCTGATTGAATATCAAACTCTCTTTAACGCAGCGTCAACAGCATGTTGATAACGTCTTAACCTATTGAATTGGAGGAAAAAAAAAAAAAAAAAAAAAGGAAGAGGAAACAAAACCAATCGGTGCCGCTAGGTTTCTTCGAACCCCCGACCTCGCGCTGCTCACCAGGCCTGTAGCCTGCACTGAGCCACAGCCGGAGCTGTCGGCTCCTGGCCTGACCCCAAGCCGTTGGGCTTGGCCCACTGATGGCATTCTGCTCCTGCCTTTTAGGCTTTGGAGCTCCCCCGGTCCAATTTGTTTCCCCCGGCCCCCGAAGAAGGAAAAAAAAAAAACAAACAAAATTCTTCTGGGCTCTCCTGAAGCAGCCCGCGTAAATTTTTTGGCTTTTGGGCTAGCCTGCAGCGGCCCATACCATTGGCCGGTTCTCTCCCTTTGGGCATGCAGCCCACCCGATATCAAACTCGCCCAGTTTGGGCCGCGGATGGCACCCTTTTTTTTTTAGCCCATCCGTGGGCTTAAGCCTTATTTTGGGCCTCCTTTGAGCTAAAGCTGACTAATTGTACGTGGCCTTTTGTCCGCTAAAGCAAGAAAAAATTAGCAAAATCTTTGTCCGCAAGCAACAGCCCGGGCAAGACTTTGCTTTGGCACTAAGAGCAACTTCAGCGTTGGAGTCTTCCCCCCTGGCAATGCACTATTCAATCCATCTAATGAACAGTAACTGCCCTTAATGAACAGTAAATAGTCCTGGCAATAGAATTTGCATCTCCACCGTTATACTTCAATAGCCCTAGCAATAGGCAATAAAATATTAGTATTTTTTATTTATAAAATAATACAAAATAATTTTAATTGTAATATCGAATAAGATTTTTAATCGTTCTCGTTGCGCCACGTGTCATTATCCGAAGTCTTATTAAATAATACAAAATAATTTTATTTGTAATTTCGGATAAGATTTTTGATCGTTGTCGTTACGCCACTTGTCATAAAAGCCGAAAAGACGATTATTGGGGATGGATTTTCGATAAATTTTTTAATCGTACTCGTTATGCCACGTGTCATTATCTGAAAATACAATTATTGGTGATGGATTTCTGATAAGATTATTAACCAATCACGTCGCACCACATGTCATAATCTGTTCACAATCTTTGAGGATAGATTTCCATCAGATTTTTAACGAATGACGGCATGCCACGTGTCATAATCTGTTCACAATCTTTGAGGATAGATTTCCATCAAATTTGTAACGAATGACGGCATGCCACGTGGCATTATGTACAACCTAATCCTTTCTGAATCCTCTATATAATCCACCATCCATCCTCACAAATCTCACACCAATTTTCTCAAGATCTCTATCATTATTCATAGTTTCTGCTTCCTTATTCACAAAAATCTGTATCATTATTCATAGTTTCTGTTTCTTTCTTACAATGTCTTCTTCTTCTTCCTCAAGGATGATGTGGGAATTCAATAAGGAAGAGGAAGAATTGTTTAACGAATCAGAAGGAATATTCAATCACCAGGGGGTAAGAAATGAGAGGGAAGAGGATGAGGAACGGCAAAGGAGAGATGACGAAGTAAGAATGGGCAGAGCCTCACATTCCCATCGAGTCATCCAAGTTGCGGCTCAGATCTGCAGGCCCAGCCGTTCCGGAAACCTTGATAGAAGCAGGCAACAACGAGGTATGGAACTCTTGGATGATTATTTTGTTCCTAATAGTGCATTCCCTGATACGTACTTTAGACGTCGTTTTAGAATGGAACGACATTTGTTCAACAAAATCATGATTGTTGTTTGCAACCATTATTCTTATTTTGTGCAAAAGAAAGATGTTTTTGGTGCTATGGGTCTACTGCTTGAGCAAAAAATTACTGCTGCCTTGCGGATGCTTGTATATGGAATATCTGCAGACCAA
This sequence comes from Pyrus x bretschneideri, assembly GCF_019419815.1. NCBI lineage: Eukaryota > Viridiplantae > Streptophyta > Magnoliopsida > Rosales > Rosaceae > Pyrus > Pyrus x bretschneideri. The sequence goes on from NW_025999441.1 coordinate 103,892, forward strand.
GTGAATGAGATAACGAGGATGGGGAAATCAACCATTCTTGAGTCCCTGATGAGGTTTTGCGGAGCAATCGAATCTATCTACACCGCTGAGTACCTCCGCAAACCTACACACATGGACTTAGAGCGGCTGTTGAAGAAGGCGGAGATGCGTAGCTTTCCTGGGATGATTGGAAGCATTGATTGTATGCACTGGACGTGGAAAAACTATCCAAGTGCATGGCAAGGCGCTTACGGGGACAGAAAATGAGCAAAAAGTATCATTTTGGAGGCGGTGGCATCTTTTGATACATGGATTTGGCACACCTTTTTCGGGATCCCGGGAGCTCAAAATGACATCAACGTCCTTGCCCAATCTCCAGTGTTCAACGATGTCCTGCAAGGAAAGGCACCAAAAGTTACATATGAGGTCAACGTACGTATGTACGACGGGCCTTACTACCTAGCTGAAGGCATTTACCCGCGATGGTCAACATTTGTCAAAACAGTGCCACGTCCGCGGAGTGCAAAGGAAAAACACTTTGCAAGCTGTCAAGAGGGGTGCAGGAAGGATGTGGAGCGTTGTTTCGGTATCCTCCAAGCTCGCTGGGCGATCGTCAGGGGTGCTGCCAGATTTTTTGATGTAGAGTCGCTTCGATCTATTATGATGACGTGCATCATTCTTCACAACATGATTGTGGAAGATGAATACGATTATGAAGCTGTTGATGAATATGAGCCAGACCCGATGAACAATTTAAGAACACGTATATATTGTGCTCATGACGCCACCGATGAGCCCGTGCAACATGAGCCATTACAAAGGGATGGACGTTACAATGAAAAGCTCATTCAACGATATACTGCATTTCAAATGCCAGACATGCACAATGCCCGACAAATTGACTTGATAGAGCACCAGTGGGCATTGAAACAAGCTGAAGATAATTAAGTTCATTTAGTGTGTTTTTTGAATTTGGTATGTTTATGTTATTTTATTTGGTGTGTTTTATTATTTGGTATGTTTATGTAATTTTTTTATGTTTATGTTTATGTAATTCTTAGTATATGTAATTTTTAGTATGTTTATGTTTATGTTTATGTAATTTTTTTATGTTTATGTTTATGTAATTCTTAGTATAAATAACTTACCAAATTAATTTGAATAAATATTCAAGAAATTGGAAACAACATAAATAATACAAACAATAAATAATAAATTACAACCCAAAGTGATTGGAAAATTATGGGCTCCGATTACAAAAAGTACTCTATTCATCATCACTTAACCAATTTGTGGTGCTAGGATGATCTTCTCTTGCGGTGCTAGAACCACCTTGGCTTGCTATCATTTCTCTTGCACGCCTCCTTCGCACCACGTCCGCTTTCTCTGACTTCCAAAAAAATTTAGAATTTGGAGACTTCCCTTCTAAAGACATGTTCATAATCTCACGATCTTGTTGAGCCCGTCTTTCTTCTCTAACATGTTCCCTTTCTTGCCTAAGTAGCTCTCTTTCTCTCTCATTAGCATAAAATTCTCTCTCAACATCTGCTGCTTTTGCTGCCTCTCTAGCCTTATCAGCCTCATCTTTCGCCATTTCCCTCGCCAAAGTCAATTCACCTTGGCGAGTAAGTTCTTCCATGAACTTTGCATAATCATTCTTGGAAGCACCCCCTTTTCTCTTTGAAGCTTTCTTACCTTGAGGCCTAATTGGATAACGGGTCGAACCCGACGCTTGTTCAGGGAGGGGCGTTTCGGGCACTTCTTCTGCATCATCTTCATGAACATGATCGGGTGTAGAGTGTAAAGGGGTGCTGTTCATGTGCACTTCTGGACCGACTGGCACAACTCTAAATTTAGGACAATCTTTGACAATATTCCAACATTCCCACCGGTTGAATGATTTATTTTTGGTTTTGGCAGCGTACCAAGCTTGTGCTTGAAGTTCCTACACAATAAAAATAAGTAACAAATAAATAGTACAAATAAATAATTATAATGAAAATAAGTAACAAATAAATAATACAAACAACATAATTATAATGTAAGTCGGTAACAAATAAATAATACAAACCATAAATAATAAATTATGTAGATAACAAATAAATAATACAAACAATAAATAATAAATTATGTAGGTAACAAATAAATAATACAAACAATAAATAATAAATTATGACGGTAACAAATAAATAATACAAACAATAAATAATAAATTTTGTACGTAACAAATAAATAATAAATTATGTAGGTAACAAATAAATAATACAAACAAATAATTATAATGTAAATTTGGGTATCAAATAAATAATATATTGTTACCTGATCCGAGTAATTTTCCCCACTTCGAATATTACTACTAGCTTGTGCCAAGACGTCTCTCCACGTACTAAACGATTGGCTAAGTAATTTCCAACGACTGGACATCGATTCTTTGGTTCTTTTTCCACCAATTTTCTCAAGAAAATTGGTATGAATAAGACTCCACATCTCGCGCAACTGTATCTCATTACCCGTAAGCGAACTATGAGTAACTTCAACCCAGCTAGTACACAACGCAACATCTTCAATAAGCGACCAATTCGTACCTGCACCAGTTGTGACATCCCACATCGCCCAGGGGAGTGATCCTTAAATGTATATTCCCATCCTACCTAGTACGAGGCCTTTTGGGAGCTCACTGGCTTCGGGTTCCGTAGGAACTCCGAAGTTAAGCGAGAATAGGGTTAGAACACTCCCAGGATGGGTGACCCTCTGGGAAGTTGCTCGTGAGTTCCCAAAAACAAAACCGTGAAGGAATGGTAAGCCCAAAGCGGACAATATCGTGCTACGGTGGTGGAGCGGGCCCAGGAAGTGGTCCCACCTGGGCCGGGATGTGACATTGTTATCAGAGCCTAACCCTGGTCGCGAATGTGCCGACGAGGACGTCGGGCCCCTAAGGGGGGTGGATTGTGACATCCCACATCGCCCAAGGGACTGATCCTTAAATGTATATTCTCATCCCTACCTAGCACGAGGCCTTTTGGGAGCTCACTGGCTTCGGGTTTCGTAGGAACTCCGAAGTTAAGCGAGAAGAAGGCTAGAGCAATCCCATGATGGGTGACCCACTGGGAAGTTGCACGTGAGTTCCCAAAAACAAAACCGTGAGGGAATGGTAAGCCCAAAGCGGACAATATCGTGCTACGGTAGTGGAGCGGGCCCGGGAAGTCGTCCCACCCGAGCCGGGATGTGACATTGGTATCAGAGCCTATCCCTGGCCGGAAATGTGCCGACGAGGACGTCGGGCCCCTAAGGGGGGTGGATTGTGACATCCCACATCGCCCAGGGGAGTGATCCTTAAATGTATATTCCCATCCTACCTAGTACGAGGCCTTTTGGAGCTCACTGGCTTCGGGTTCCGTAGGAACTCCGAAGTTAAGCGAGAAGAGGGTTAGAGCACTCCCAGGATGGGTGACCCTCTGGGAAGTTGCTCGTGAGTTCCCAAAAACAAAACCGTGAGGGAATGGTAAGCCCAAAGCGGACAATATCGTGCTACGGTGGTGGAGCGAGCCCGGGAAGTGGTCCCACCCGGGCCGGGATGTGACACCAGTGGTCATTTTGTTGAAAAAAAATGGATTCAAACTTTGAGACAAAGAAAGGAATGTGATTGAAAGTAGTTGAGAAAATATGAAATTGTTGTGTAAGGTAGATGATAATGAGAAGGTATTTATAGAAAAGTAAAAACAATTTTTTTTACAATTTTTTTCAGATTTTTCAGATTTTTTTTGAATTTTTTTGAATTTTTTACAATTTTTTTTAATTTTTATTCAATTAATTAATCTCTGCCGTTGGATATAAAAAAAATTTGAATTCCAACACTCCAGATTGTGCCACGTGTCACAACGGTAACTTTTCTTAATTTTAAAACTATTTTTTCTTTTTTTTTATTTATAAAGAATATTAATATCCACCGTTGATCTCAGATCGAACGGTGGATATTAAATCTGACTTTTTTTTTTTTTTTTTACCGTTGAGATCGAACGGTCCAAATTAAGTAACTGTTAAGATCTAACGGACCGTGGGAAGCCACGTGGCTTCCCAACGGTAACTGACAACCTTTTTTTTTTTTTTTTTTTTTTTTTTTTTTTTCTGATTTTTGTGTCGGCGACGCGCCCCCACGCGCGAGTGGGGTGCACGCGCCTGACACAAAAAAAATTTAATATTGCGCTGACGCCTGCCTGGCATCAGTCTGACGTCACGTAGCCCTCGGGCTCTCGGGCTGGCAATCCCCCACGGGCCCGGAGCTCGGGCGTCCACCTTCGGTCGGGCTGCAACACGCTGGAGCTGATCCCCTGGCCCTCGGGCCCTTGTTCCGTCCACCTTCCCCCGAGCAAAAACCCATGCTGGGCTTGCTCTTAAGTATTGGTTAGGTATTGAGGTACTTTCATAAAAAGTGGGCATAAAAAAAAATTGAGCTCAAAAAAATGTTTGGTAAACACTTAAAAAACAACTTATTTTTACAATTTTGGGTAAAAATAAGCTAAAAACATGAAGCAGTAAAAATGAGGTTATTCTCACATTATAGTAAAAGTAATTTTTTTTTTTAAAGCACAACAATACCAAACCAGTCTGGTATAGTAGGGCCTTAGTGATTGTCCTTAATTTTTGGGCCGGTGGAGCAATGTTTTCTTTAGTTTTGGGCAATATTTGTGCCTTTGCCTTCCACCGATGGAACTGCTCTATTGAAGTTCTGAAATTGGGGGTGCATGAGAGGCTGCTTTAGGGTGTTTGTGGATGTGGTGTTGATGTTTAATTGCATTTTTGGAAGAAATGTGGTGAACTGAGTAAAGGTTTAATTTTTTTTATTTTTGATGGGGGTGTATATAGAAATTGGGTAAACATAATTGAGAAGTGGTGTTTAAATAGAAAAACTCTTAGTTGTAATAAGGATGCAGTTATGTAATAGTATTTCTAATGTAAAAATTGGGTTAATTAATTAAAACTCATGTGAATATGCGAATTTTCCCTTGTTAGTTAATTAAAATCATGTGATGTTACATGTTGACTCATATAATTTAAGGAAAACGAATGAAAAGTGTTTGAAAACTTTGAGTTTTAATGATAAAGACAAAATAAAGGGTAAAGTGAATAGTATTAGGATTGACTTTTTAGTGTAAAAATGTGATTTTTCGTTAAAGTGAACAGTACTATAGGCTTTTCGTTAAAATTCCCTATAATTTAATCTAGACTACAAACATAAAATTTGAATGGTTATTTTTATACTAATAAAAAAGTTTTAAAATGGTAAAAGTTAAACGTATGGTTCTCCATAAAACTCGAAACTGGTTGGATGGCCCCTGTTTTCTTTGATAGCTAAATATATTGTGGTTGTGGAACTCCAAGCTTATTTACTACTGTTGGATTTTGGCATCTTATTTGCTAATACGTTTAGTAATTGAACCTCGATCTACCAGGCCTTAGGGACTTGTATTTTGATTTAGTTAATTTGTCTCTCAAACTGGTGATGTTCTTTTATGTGTATATACATGTGAAGAATTCTTGTGGAATGATACTGCCGAAATGTCCCAGGTGCATGAAAGTGAAACTCCTGAAGATAAGGTGGTCGAAATCTTGTCCAGGTTGCCGCCCAAGTCCCTGATGAGATTCAAATGCGTACACAAATCATGGTGCACTATCATCAATAGTCCAAGTTTTGTGGCCAAACACCTCAGCAATACCGTGGACAACAAATTCTCATCCTTCACTTGCATCCTTTTCAACCGATCTCAGGTTCATGTTTTCGCGGACAGGAGTTGGAAAAGAGATGTTTTCTGGTCTATGATTAATCTTTCCATTGAAAGTGATGAGCACAACCTTCATTATGATGTCGAGGACCTAAATATACCCTTTCCTATGGAAGTTCAAGACAATGTACAGCTCTACGGTTACTGCAATGGAATTGTCTGTGTAATAGTAGGGAAAAATGTTCTTCTATGCAATCCTGCAACAAGGGAATTCAAGCAACTTCCCGATTCATCCCTTCTTCTACCCCTTCCCACGGGAAAATTCGGATTGGAAACGCTCTTTAAAGGATTGGGATTTGGCTATGATTGCAAAACTAAAGAATATAAGGTTGTGCGAATTATAGAAAATTGTGATTGTGAGTATTCAGAAGGTAAAGAATCATATTATGAGCGTATTCTTCTTCCTTACACGGCTGAGGTATACACCATGGCTGCTAACTCTTGGAAAGAGATCAAGATTGATACATCAAGTGATACTGATCCGTATTGCATTCCCTATTCTTGTTCAGTGTGCTTGAAGGGATTATGTTATTGGTTTGCAAACGATAACGGAGAATACATATTTTCATTTGATTTAGGTGATGAGATATTTCGTAGAATAGAATTGCCTTTTAGGAGAGAATCCGATTTTAATTTTTATGGTCTTTTTCTGTATAATGAATCCGTCGCTTCTTATTGCTCTCGTTACGAAGAGGATTGTAAATTGCTTGAAATATGGGTAATGGACGACTATGATGGAGTGAAGAGTTCATGGACAAAACTCCTAACCGTTGGACCCTTTAAAGACATTGAGTCTCCTTCGACATTTTGGAAATGTGACGAGGTTCTTATCCTTTCCTCATATGGAAAAGCCACCTCTTATAATTCTAGTACCGGAAATCTCAAGTATCTTCATATTCCTCCTATTATCAATTGGATGATAGATTATGTGGAAACTATTGTTCCAGTCAAGTGAATTGAGGACAAAGTTCCATTTAATTTGTATGCATGATAGAAGGGTTGAGTTTTCTTCTTCTAAGTTTTGTTTGTGGCCTTTGTACATGTTTGCTTATCATGGGCTGCCTTCAGTTTTTGGACTTTCAGCATTTTGTAATGTTATTCTATTTGGAAGTGTATGATAATTTTTTTTTTTTTTTTGAACAAACGATATTATCTACACTAAGAATGAGGGGTTAGGCTTAACCTCATAATAGGCTAACAATAATGTGGTTCAAATTCACCTTTGTTGAGAATCGAACCAAAGACTTCTTACCGGTAAAGAGAAATAACACTAGACCGTAATACTAAGTGATTACGATAACTATTTTTTTTTTTAAGTTAATTAATGCTAACAATTCCTTTATGTTTTCCCTTTTTTTTTTTTCTTCGGAATTCCCTTCTTAAAAACCTAATAACCTTTTTACTCATTTAACATAATCAAGTTAAACCTTCTAGCGTATGTACGAGTGCAAACATTTATACGTAAAATCCGGGTGTTAAAAAATAGGGTAAAGTACAAAAAACTACCTTAACTATTAGTGTCACGACACTTTCATACCTCATCTTTTAAAATTGACAATGTCATACCTCATCTTTAGAATTTGGTCTAATGTTATACCTTTCGTTACTTGGCCGTTTACTTTTCAGTTAAATGTTGACATGGCTTGATTCGAGATCCACTTTCTATTAAAAATCATTAAAATATTATTAAAAACTTTTAAAAAAATTATTTAATATTATTTAAATATTAAAATAATAATAAAAAGTTAAAAAAAAAGAAAGGAAAAAAAAACACCATCAATTCGTCCCTCCCCTTCTGGATTATAGAATTCTAGCGAATTACTTTGTGTGTTTACTCTCTAAGAATTTTGTACGGAAGAAAAAGATGAAGAAAGGATATCTATCAATGAAACTGAGGACTCTAGTTATATAGGCTCTTTCATACCTCTTCAAATATCTTTTGGATGTATATGAAGCTATACAACTCTTTCCAAAGAGTTGTGTCTATTAATTAAAGCGTTTTAAATTAATTTAATTAAAAATTTAAAACTAATTGATTAGATTAATTTCTTAACCCCAAGTGACCCAAGGGCCTTGTCTTGATTAATTAATATTAATATTATAGTATAATCATCAAGCCTAATCCACACAATTAGTAGCCCAAACCTCAATCCTCATTCCAAATGACCTAACATCTAATCAATATTGAAAAGGACTTGACTTATATAAAGACCTTTGACAAATTGTTGTTTCCCGATGTGGAACAATAGGAGCTCAAAACTCCATCAATAATTTCAGATATGATGGTCAAATTGGTCGATGGGTCTGTGCGTGTATTTTCACGAAATGGGGGAGGAGTCAACATCAAGATTTCCAGATCTGATTAACATAGTTAATGCATCTTGTAAGCCTGATGCAGAAACTTTTATACTAGATGCGGAGGTAAAAGTTCCTTAGTATTGTACTCATGGACAAGCACAGACAAAGATGCTCTTCTGGAGTTGTTAAATTCTTTCTTTTGGTTGGGGGATAACTAAGTTCTCTGAGATTTTCTGGTTTCAGGTACTTGCAGTTGATAGGAATAATGGTCACAAGCTAATGTCTTTTTAAGAATTGTCGTCACGTGGGAGAGGGGGCAGAGATACATCAATTACATTGGATAGCATAAAGGTTGTATGACTTATCGGGATGCTATCCAATGTGCTTCTTAATTGGGAAACATAAGATGTTCATTCTAAAGCCTTCCTTACATAATAAATCAAATCTAATAAAAATGTTGATAGACTATTTATACAGGTTCACGTAGTGATAGATAAAATTCGTATAAAAAAATTGTGTAATGTATGGGTAGATTTCATTTTTGTTCTGAAATATTGAATTTGTTTTCAAACATTTTCTTTCGTGTGCTGGTCGACGTCTGCGTATTTGTCTTTGATATCATGTTTGCCAATGGAAAGCAGTAAATATCTATAAGATCTGGTTTTTCCTTCTGTTTTAGAAAGAGGCTTTCTGACCCCAAATTTATTACTGATTTATTAAACTTATATGGAGCAATAGGATGAGAACCCTGCTCTACGTTGGTTTAATGAATTGATCATCTAATCTGGTTTTTCCTAAAGATATACCAAACTGGACTTGGTTCGTTTTCAAATCACGCTAAGATTCTAGCTCTACATGAAGCATCACATGAATACTTTCAGTTGTGGGGTGATTGAACACATTACAACCTCATGTTGTTTTTCTTTCATCATTGGCGATCCAACAACGATTCATGAAGACATCGCTGCAAGTATCAACCAATTAAAGAAATGATACATCAAAGGCGACAATACCAAACAAATTGCAATCGAAGTTTTTCTTCACCCGTCAACAAGAGCATTAGAAGATCGAAGTCAAGTAGATCTAATCTCAAGACAATCTTGTTGACCTCTTCATGAAGTCATTGCAGAAATATACTTTTCATAAACTTGTTCAAGGAATTGGATTACTTAAACTTTTAGATTTGCATCACTGGTAGTTCTCATAGGAAGCTTTGTCGAACTCAGGAGAGTATCCTCTGATGCATACTTATATGACCTTACTGTACTCTTTACCTACGATTAGAAGCACTTTTTCCTACTTAATTTTTACTAGCCGAACGAAGTTTTGATGAGGCACCTACTATAAGTTGGTCATACCCTTGTATGTGTTAATGATCAACCGGGAGACGTGAAACATCAATATCCTGTATTAACTCACTTTTCTTCTTAGACTATGAGTTCGTCCTACTAAGTTACCACATCAAAGTTTTGAAGATCAATTCCTTATAAACTTTATATTACTTGTAAAGCAAGAAACACCATAATAATTAATTGAAAAATATTATTCACATTCCCATTTTTACTTCTCACCCAACATTGATCATCTATGGTTCTTAGCACTACCCAATTAGTTTCGCAACGAGTCCATTTTTATTCTTTTTAGGCTCAAACCCCTTCCCGCCTCAAGTTTCCCACACCGGTAAATAACCGTTTCCTCACCCTTCACCAAAATCTCCCGCCAAATCGACACCGTTTTCCATTTCTCTCTTTAAAACGACATCAATAAATTTCCCCCAAAACCCAGAACTCCCAAATCGAACCGGCAAATCAAATCCCTCTCCGCGCAAAATAAGATAAAAAATGAAAGTAAATAAAAGCAGTGTTCCGAAAGCAATTTGCGATTCCGGCTTGGGATTTCAATTAAGGTTCTGAAACCTAGGGTTTCAATCCGTCCGTAAGAAATCGTACGCGAGTAGAGTAGTAGTCACAGTCACAGTCGTCGTTGTCTTCTTCTTCGTCTGGGCTTCGTTGCAATGAGCGCCATTAACATCACGAACGTGACGGTGCTCGACAATCCAGCTCTGTTTCTGGCACCCTTCCAGTTCGAAATTTCTTACGAGTGCAACACTCCTCTCAAAGACGGTACTGCTTTCCCCTTTCGCTTGCTTTTTGTTTTTGTACTGTTATTTTTAATTTTATGATTGAGTTTGAATTAGGGTTTTTTTCGTGTTTGATTGGGAAATTGGCAGAACAATTGGAAATTGAAGTGTTAGATGTAATGTTGAATGGGTAGAAGTTATCTTCCGAAAAAATGGGTTTTCTTGGCTTGCAAGGAGATGGGTGTGCGAGAGCTCATATACTATAGATTGGATTATTATCTTATTGTTATGAAATACTGGGGATATACACCCAATTGATTGAGTTTATTGTTTGGGTTTTGAGCCAGAAGTGAAGCGGTTTCTTGGTTGATGAGTGTTTCTTCTTCTTTTCGTTTTTCACGATGTAGTTGGAACAATGAACATTATAGTATGTTTGAAGAATTTGTAGCATTGGATTGCCATTGAATGAGAAGTGGAAATAAGAAAATGTCGTCGCAGTGGACATGGTGTGATGCTGAAAGAAGTCAAACTGTGTTTTGTATGCATTTCAAGAAAGCGTATGTTCTAAAGGGTTTCCTAAGATCGGTGGTAATCTTTTCTATCAATGACCATGTTTGATTTATCAGCTTTGCTAATAACAATTCATTTCTGCATTTCGAGGGTGCACTGTATACATATTTATTGTTATTCCAGTAATTTCAGTTTCAATGTCTTTGTCGTGCCCTTACCCCCGACCTCTCTAAACCTTCAAACACACCCACCTCTCCCCCCCCCCTCCTCTTCTCTCTCTCCTTTCTTCCTTCTTGTGTCGTATGTGCGATTGGATCTATTTAGACTGTTTGCAGTTAAATTAAATACAGCTAAAGGTGAATGGATTTGGATTTTGGAATAGAAATAAATTTAGCAAAGAATAGATGCATTGATGAGGTGCTTCAGCTATGGAATATTGTTTAACATGTCAGTCACTTGAATGTAATTATAGTACTTGCCTGAGGTGCTATAATTGCGTAGGTATTGCATATAGAACTGTAAACAGAAAACCAGAAAGGTATCTTTCAAAGAGTGAAAAATGTAACACCGTGTAATTAGGCAAACAGTAGAGCTGTAACTCTAAAATCTTTCTAATTTTATAGCTTTGATCGACAGAAAATTATTTAACCATCAAGTAGCACCAACTTGAAGCATTGACCTAACCGGACTTATTGAGGACAACAGACAGTAAAGTAATTATGTACAGATGCTTGTTAAAAGATTTAGTCTTCTAGTTCCATACCCTTCCTTTAATAATTTTTGGAAATCATCATATCCTATTTCAGATTCTTGAGTCATCCCCTCACTAATGGTGATGATTGTTTGCATGGAACTTGAATGGAATCGGGAGCTGAGTTTCTGAGATTGCAGAAGTAGCACCTAGTTGCACATGCTTTTCTAGTTCTAGGTGAACTAAAAGTGGATGGATGCCTTGTTTACTTGTTGAATAATTTTTATGCCAATACAGATTTGGAATGGAAGCTCATCTACGTGGGATCTGCTGAGGATGAGACTTATGACCAACTACTGGAGAGTGTACTTGTTGGGCCCGTCAATGTTGGAAACTATCGTTTTGTACTACAGGTAAGCTTCCACTAGATCCTTCTACCGTATTCTTTTCACATCTGACCCACAAGGTGCATTTGAATTTGAATCAACTCCAGTTAATTTTGTTGATCATTTTGCAGGCAGATCCTCCTGACCCATCCAAGATTCGTGATGAAGACATCATTGGAGTGACAGTGCTTCTGTTGACCTGCTCTTATATTGGTCAGGAATTTATCCGAGTGGGCTACTATGTTAACAATGATTATGATGATGAGCAGCTGCGAGAAGAACCTCCTCCAAAGGTCTTGATTGATAGGGTTCAAAGAAACATTTTGTCTGATAAGCCCAGGGTCACAAAGTTCCCCATCAATTTCCAGCCAGAGAATACTGAGAGTGGAGAACAACCCTCTCCACGTGATCAGCCTAATGAGGCGGATGGAAGCAGAGAACAGCTAATTTTGCCCGTAGATCCTTCAGAGGAGCAGAAACCTTAGGTATTGAATCACAGGCTTCCAATTCCTTTTTGACTTTTGATATCCTCTTTCTAGGAAAACATTATGCATAATGTTTCACTTGGCGATTGCCAACAAAAATTAGAAGGATACCAATGCTTTGGCCATACTCGGGAAGGGGTTTTGAAGTTAATAACTTCTTCCTTGTAGCTACGGTAAACATCGGTTCAGGAAGCTATGCTGACTTTTGGTTGTTGGAAGTCTCGTTCATTCAGGTGATATTTTGTGCTGACTGGGATTATCAAATTTGTAGCAATAGGAGACAGATGTTCACTACTAGCCTGAAATCTCACCGAACCTTGTGTATAATCTTAACTTTTTGGACTAATATCACTTCTGGAGCTTTTTCTTTGTTTAAGTTTGCGTAATCAAGGTAGTCGTAAATGTAAAATGCAATGGTTCTGTGTTTCACTTGTTTTATTGGTCCGATAGCCTATACCAAGAATTTTAGCAGTAGCATGTTTGAGTTATTGCATCGACACCCTGACTCCATAACAGAAGAACCATGCCTCCATTTTAGCCTGTGTATGAGCTGAATCATTCAACCAAGATGTCTGTTGTGTATAATTTTTGTTGTGGCTTTTATTACAGTTCATCCGATTCAAACTATCCGAGTTTAAGGGGCAATGTTTGACCCTTGAATTGACTGTGAGTCTGAGTGTTAAATGCTTAGAAAGCACGCACAATTGGTTCACTGACCGTAGCATAACTCGGATTATCCAGCCTAAGTACAGATCATGTGACCAGTAATGATCTGTTTTAGCCCCCTTGTGGAACTACCGATAATTACTCTTTGGATAAATGTTTGCAATCATCGCATTAGCATCAATTGGTATGTAAACATTATGCTTGTCAAGTCAATTCTGTGATTCTTAAAATCTTATGAATGCAAGACGTGATCATTTTCATTCTCCTAATGACAAAAGCTAAGTGGGTTCCGAAACAAGCTTTCTTTCATAAGAAGGGATAAAACCTAAGATTAAAACAAAATTTTGGCTGAAAGTAAACAACAGAGCAAAGTATTATCAAGCAGTCCTTCAGCCACATCACTAGGAAGCGATGAAAATCTTAAAATAGCTTCCTTAATTCGGTACAAACCTAGCAAATCCTTGTTTTCCTTTCTCGCAGTTGTATTCTCTCACGGGACCGTAACCAAAAGCAACATTCTTCGAACTTTATCCACGCCTTCTCTTGGCTGGGTTCCCTTTGGATTGCTTACCACCATTTCTCGTCCTCTGCATATTACAACATCCGTTATAAGTCATAACAGAGTAAATACTTTAAAGCCTAGATATATCCAAACATAGTGGTGATGTTTTTTTACCTTTTTCGACCATGATTTCTTGTCCCGTCTTTTACTTCTCTTTCTCGGCATACCCTAGAATAAAGTAGCAGAGATGGGTTAATTTCATGCATGCACATGTGACATTATTTCCTGGTTTAATTTCATGCATGCACATGTGACAATTCTAGGGCATAACCTGCATTTGAAAGCTGATTTGCATTTCACGATACAGTCCGGTAAATCTACCGGTATTGATTCCCCATCTGGCATGATGTTAGATTCTTCCTCTAGTAATTCTGAACCACTTTAATCAAAATTAAATAAAATGACACGTGTCATTTAATTAAGTATTGATGAGCATAGGGTTTTATGGGGATTAGCAAAAATGCTCCCGTTCCGTTTCGCCATTGACAGACAGACCGCCGCCCACCAAAGCAGAAAAGCAACCGCGGCTGACTCAGCATTCCTTATCAAATTTGATTTTTCCATCTACCCATCTCCAAATTCTCTACCACCTCCCCGACATAACACATTTCCCAACAATCTCTCGGCGGCATAATCGTCCAACTTCTGTGTCTATATGTACCCACTCCACTCACTCGTTTCCCCCCAAACCATAAGAAGCACTGCAATCAGATCCAATGGCTGAATCAACCACAACCGCACTCGATGGCAACCAGCTGATCGCCAAGGCCCTTGCCCGGTTCGGCGTCGACCGCATGTTCGGAGTCGTGGGAATTCCCGTCACCTCGCTCGCGAACCGCGCGGTTTCGCTCGGAGTTCGGTTTATGGCCTTCCACAACGAGCAGTCGGCGGGTTACGCCGCCTCAGCCTACGGGTATCTAACGGGTCGACCCGGAGTCCTCCTCACGGTCTCGGGTCCCGGATGCGTCCACGGGCTCGCGGGTCTTTCCAACGCCATGGCCAATGCTTGGCCCATGGTGATGATCTCGGGTTCGTGCGACCAGAAAGATTTCGGCCGCGGAGATTTCCAGGAGCTCGATCAGATCGCCGCCGTCGAACCCTTTTCCAAATTCTCCGCCAAAGCTAAATCAATCAAAGAAATACCGGATTGCGTGTTTCAAGCTCTTGCAAAAGCCGGTTCGGGTCGACCCGGAGGGTGCTATTTGGATTTTCCTTCGGATGTACTGCACCAGACAATTTCTGAGGCGGAGGCTGAGAGCTTATTGGCCACCGCCGCCGAGAAATTCGGAGAGTCGGAGAAGGTTCCGTGTGTGCAGAATTCGCAGATTGAGGAGGCCGTTTCGCTGCTCCGGCACGCGGAGAGGCCGTTGATTGTTTTTGGTAAAGGAGCTGCATTTGCTCGAGCGGAGAACGAGTTGGGTAAGCTGGTGGAGAGGACGGGAACCCCATTTTTGCCCACTCCAATGGGGAAGGGGCTGTTGCCGGACACTCATGAGCTGGCGGCGACCGCGGCAAGGTCTCTGGCGATCGGGAAGTGTGACGTGGTGCTTGTCGTTGGCGCAAGGCTTAACTGGCTTTTGCACTTTGGTGAGCCGCCCAAGTGGTCCAAGGATGTGAAGTTCATTTTGGTTGATGTTAGTAAGGAAGAGATTGAGCTGCGAAAACCACATTTGGGTTTGGTTGGAGATGCAAAGTTGGTGTTGGAGAAGATCAATTTGGGGATCAAGGATGACCCTTTTTGTTTGGGGAAGTCTCATCCGTGGGTTGCAGCGATTTTGAGTAAGGTGAAGGACAATGTTTCGAAAATGGAGGCTCAGTTGGCTAAGGAAGTTGTGCCATTTAATTTCTTGACGCCGATGAAGATTATTAGAGATGCAATTGCAGGGTTGGGGAGCCCTGCTCCTATATTGGTTTCCGAGGGGGCTAACACTATGGATGTGGGTCGGTCTGTGTTGGTTCAGACCGAGCCGAGGACCAGGTTGGATGCAGGGACTTGGGGAACAATGGGGGTTGGATTGGGTTACTGCATTGCGGGTGCGGTAGCTTCTCCTGACCGGCTTGTTGTTGCAGTGGAAGGGGATTCAGGATTTGGGTTCAGTGCAATGGAAGTTGAGGTATGGTCCCTCACATGCGTTGTCATAAAAAATATGTGCTAATGGTTATTAAATATTAATTCCGGCAAATTATCTGCTAGTGATATGCTTGATAGCTGTGATTGATCCTTTAGCAAGGATAACCTGTTTGTTTACATAAATACTTTCATTTGAAAGCACACAGATTGTGCTGCGAAACTGTGATTTCTTTTCCTCCCCATGAAATTGTTTTGGATCTGAGTTGGTCAATCTCATTAATGGTTTAGAGAGTTGGAGTAATTTGATTTGTAGTCATCTGACATCTGCTTTTCGGTTGTTGGTTTTGATGCGGTTTTCGTTTAGATCGAAAGATGTGGAAGAAAATTTGGTGGTCTTTGTGTTAGGTATAGGAATAAAAAGAATTTGGAAGTGAGATGCTTAATGGCATGTGTGCTGCATTATCAACCTAGGTGTTGTTTATTAGGTTGGTGAAAGTAATAGTACAAATAATATTAAACATAACAGTAACCATTTTCCTTTCCCTTTTGGTTTTTATTTTTTGTTTTAAAAGACATTAGAGAAAGAAACGTATAATTGGACAGCTTAACCAGTCGTATTAGTTTAGTTTTGAACATGCAGTCGCATGGGTTTGGACATGATTAGCTTAAGTAGTGAGTGAGCATCTTATTTGAAGTTGGGGTTAAAAATGGGCAACCTTAAGTGCTGAAGGGACTTACAAAGTAGGCTGGATTATACTTGGAGCGGTAGGAGTTGGGTCTTGAGGGGGGACTACATATTTTCGGTTATATACATTGGAGGTTTTTAGTCTCTATCTTCATAAGCAAGGACTTTTTGTTTGAAAATTTTGCAGGGGCCATGACCTCCATCATCTCCACATTGAGTCTGATGTTGGCTTTCCTTTGTATTAGAAACTTTTGGAATACGTAACAAAGACAGCTTGAAGCATGTACAGTTTTTTCTCAAAATGTGTTGAGATTTAGAGAATGACTTGATATTTGTGATTTTCTTGGTAGATATCTACCCTTGTGTCTTACTTATAGAGCACACAGTCCTGGAGACATTTAAACAAATGGTAGACATTTGCTGTTTTTGTTGTAGTTGTGCTACTTTGAGGTAAATGATGGTCAGACTTCTCTCTCTGAAAGCTTCAGCAAGTTAGGTTTTGGTGGTTAGTACTAGTAGCGGACCAAAGTTCCATCATTTGGGTTACATTGGTGGTGTATTGAGAATTCATGCGACAATAGGTTTCTAAATACATAGGATTTACATTGTCTGACAAAAAAACATAGTTGGAGTAAGGCCATCTTTTGAGAGATGTCGTAGGTAAGGCCATCTTTTCTCATAGTTCGAGTAAAGATAAGGCATAGTTTCTGGTGAGAGATGTCGTTGGTAGTGTCTTTGGTCCAAAGTTTGAAGAGGGTCTGGTGGTCTTCTGTATAATCAGGAAAAGAAAAAGGAAAGAAACGGTCGTTGAAAGCTTGACCTCGACACATTGCCATACTTTGTTCCCCTATTCACAATTTTCCCTTATTGCTGAGCGCAGCTTTTGTTAAGATTAGTGGGCTAGAAGCAATTTTGTTAGAAAATTTGATTTCTCTTCCATGATCACCCTTTGAAATTTCTTTCCTGTAATCAAGATTCCCTTACAAATTTTCCATTATATCATCAATGTTTTATGCTTGGTCAATGCCCATTGATAATGTTTATCTTATTGCTTGTCTGTCTGTTTATGATGTGTGTATATGCGTTTCTCGGGCTGTACAAGAGACAATATCATTCGTGTATACTTTGTCTTTGATTTCTGCAGACATTGGTTCGATACCAGTTACCTATTGTTGTGATAGTCTTTAACAATGGTGGTGTATATGGGGGCGATCGAAGAAGCCCGGATGAAATTAGTGGGCCTTACAAGGATGACCCTGCTCCCACTTCCTTCGTCCCAAGTGCGGGTTATCACACTCTGATTGAAGCTTTTGGAGGCAAAGGCTATCTTGTTGGGACACCTGAAGAACTCAAGTCCGCCCTTTCAGAATCCTTCTCGGCACGAAAACCAGCTGTTATAAATGTAATTATCGATCCTTATGCTGGTGCTGAAAGTGGGAGGCTTCAACACAAGAACTGATGTAAGCCTGAGCTGCGTTTTAGCGCGCTCATTTCTCCGTGTAAACGTGCTTCTGTATGAATAATGTAAACATGCATGAGATTTGGAGTTGTCAATTATTACGAATTACACTAATCTCACAGTTTCGTTAGGCGTGTAAATCGAAGAGAGTTTCAAATGAATGCCATTACCTCAAGGAACTGTATTTTTATTTTAGATGTGGTATAGAGATGTTGGAAGAACGGTTGGAAAGCGGAGGAGTTTATGTTTTTTTATTTTTTTTTTTAATGATTGATGGTTTATGAATACTTATCGTGCTTGTCTGAGTCCTGTGCAAATCAGTCCATTTGTAATTGTACAAGTTCTTGCATTTCTCTATTGATTTCAACATTTGAAGGTTTGTTAACTAAAACGTTTTTAGATCACCAAAAACTTTTGATCATGTCGGCATTAAAAAGTTAAAAGTACTTTTGGGTTAAAGATTCCTTTGAAATTTTTCTAAAAGAAGCGGAGTGTAATTGAAGTGCTTTTACAAGAAACGCTTTTGAGCGGAAGTGCTTTCAAAGAACCCCTTACAAATGAGTCTAATAAAGAGCTAAAATGTTGATTGCACGTTTTATTTGTCCAAATAAGTTTTTTTTATCGACGTGTTTCTACATTTATGTGTTGAGTTTTATTCTATAATGGAAGTTGTGACTTGTGAGTGGTTTTGAGAGCTTGAAAAAAATAAAAAAATTTGGATAGTAATTTGAGGTGTATTCAGAACTTTATATATTTTAACATATAATGTATTTACTAATATGTGAGGTGATAATAAAACAATCCAAAACGCTACTGGTCCAATTCCTCTGACGGCATCGTCTCCCATCATGCCACTTTCTTCGAGAAGATCCCTTGACCATTAGCGTCGATTGGAGAAGAAGAGGAGGCGTGGTGGAAGGTTATAAACTTCTTACACCCTACGTCGTACACTGACAGCATCATCTACATTGTCCCATTTTAATCATACTATGCGAAAAGTTCTATTAAGAAAAGGTCACAGTAATATTAATAGTAAACTTCTCACATATAGCCTGTATATAATTTTTCATCTGTAATGTTAAATGTTATTCTTTAAAGAGTGATCGTTTCAATTCGGTTCAAGCATCAAAACTATACCGAACAGAACTGCAAAAAATTCAATTGTAATTTTAATTTCACCTCAAAACTATATTTAACCAAACCGTGTCCATCCTTTTGGCTTTGGAGTCTCTAAATCTTACAGACAAAATCCAATAACTAAATAATAATAAAAAAATAATCTACATCTGCGTTTACTTTTGACTGGCTGTTTGTCACAAAGTAAAAAGATAAAACAAACGTCACTTCATATGTTCTCATTAATTATTGATTAAATCAATGTTGGAGGAGTCCAACTTTGTCTCTATAGGCCGGTAAAGACGGCAAACGACATATAACACCATGCATAAACTGATAGCCAACTTAAGGAATATAGGCTGGTCATTCATGCTTCTCTTCTGAAACTCAAATATATACATACATCTATATATGTGTGTGTGTGTGTATACATGTATGTATATTCACTTCACACAATATACAGCTCGTCTCGGATATCTAAGCGGGTATAATTAAGCGAGGGGAGTGCAGAAGGCGGAGACTATGGAGCAAGAGATGGCGGAGATGAAAGAAGAGAAGACATGGCCCGTAACATGGGGTACATTTCTGAGTGAGGTGAAGAAGGAAGGTTTTACAGCTGCTCAATGGTGGCAGTCTCAGTGCTGCAGTATCTCCTGCAACTGGTATCCATGATAATGGTTGGACATCTTAATCAGCTGTCACTCTCTAGTGTTGCAATTGCCATCTCTCTCACCAATGTCACTGGTTTTAGCCTTCTTGTAAGTTCTTTTTCTTCTTCTCATCCATCATTCATCAATTTTTTTTTTTTTTTTTTTTCTCTGCATCAAATTTCTTTTCCTTTTTCTTGTCACTAAAATATGCATATTGTTGTAGTGAATTTGGCACTTTGTTACCTTGAATTAGGGATCGATTCTTGGCCTTACCGATCAACTTGGCCATATGATATATAGTAGGGTTTAGGAGCTGCTTCTTTTATAACCACTGGCAGTTTTGATATATGAGTTGGCTTCAAATACTGGTGTATTGTTCACCGTTTCAAACATTATTTATACACACTTGTGCATATCCATCAATTTGAAATTTGGTGTTTTAATTTAGGGATACTTTGGATGTGGTCCTTAATCCTTAACATTCTTTGATTAAAACCTTAATAGTATTCAAAGTTTGATCCAAGTCCCTTGACTTTGTACACCTCATTATATTACTATTATATTACTACTTTTATAGTTTTGACATTAATTGTTTGATATTTTATGAGATTTATAATCCTATAAATTTAAAATCCCTCATTATAATACTATTAGAAACAGTTACAATAAAATAATTCAAACATTTTGATTGAATAAATGGATAAAAACTATGCGAAAATAAGAAATAATAAATGGCAAAAGAATGTATCCATAGTGTTAAAAAAATTGGTACATTTCACATATAACAAAGTGGTACATTAATAAAGAAGAATGGGTAGATTATAAATAAATGAGGGTACAGATAAAAGATTAAAAAATTATGAGTACAAATGAATTTTAAAAAAAATATTTTAATACGTGTGTACAAAAAAAAAGTAAAAAGAAAATACTACAAATTAAAAAAAAAATGTTGCAAATTAAAAGTGGGTACAAACTAAACATATAAATATCTGATACAAAGTTTAGGCATAAAACATAAATATAAAATATGTAATTTTTCTATCATTGATTAAATATGCAATGTCACGTGAAAGTGTACACATGGGTACAAACACAAATAAAACTTTAAAAAATATGGGCACAAAAAGAAATTAATATATGGGTACAAATTAAAAATGAAAAGAAAATTGGTACAAATTAAAAAATATTTACAAATTAAAAATAGGTACAAACTAAAAATAAAAATATATGATAAAAAATTTAGCCATAAATATAAATATACTAATTGTAACATTTTTAACACTAAAGGAATATATTTTAAAAATAAAAATATTTTATTATTCAAATAATTAATGATGTTATTAATACCCCAGGACCTTAATAAAAAATTAAAAATGAATAGGATTTTAATCAATGGAGTAACTAAAAGAAGGATGTGAACCTAATTACTTTTGATTTTTTTCTATATGGTATTGATTAATTTCTTCCTACTTTTGTCTTTTATGAATACCTGAAATTAAATTAAGCTGAAAACAATATATCTAAGGATTAGTGGATAACAGATAACTCATATTTTTCATATATTTATTCCGTCCATTCCTAATCTCTTTGTGATATTTTTGAGTTAAACTGGTTGCATTTTAACCTCTTTTGTGTTAATGTGCAATTAAAGTTGAATAATAGTACAAAACATGACTATAAAATAATAAGAATATTATTAATAGATAAGAATGCCGGCTACAAAACCCTAAGAGGCTACATCGTGACTAACTTGTTATCGACTGAATAACAAACATGCTATTTATAATAAACTAACCCTAATCCTAAAAGGTAAGAAATCAAAACCCTAATGCTAATGGGCTAAGCCCAGAAAACCAAACATTCAAATAAACCAAAATACTAATATTTTCCAACACCCCTTGTCAAACTCATGGCGGTATATGACATGGGTTTGCAAATAAGCAAATGCAGACTGGCTCCGTTAGGCGGACTGGCAGGCATGCAAACTTGACTGGATTTGACTTGACTGGCGAACTTGACTTTCCTTGGCTGGTTTGGCAAACTGATTCTTATTGGCAAGCTGATTCTGGCTGGCAAATTGATTATGGCTGGCAAACTGATTCTGATTCAGACTGGCTAGTGTTGAGAGTATTAAAAGAACCCATCACTAAACAAACAAGATTTCCATATCTCAATTGTAACTACGAACAAACAAAAACAAAGTACTACCACTCGAGTGGTCACAGATCCAAACACTCGAGTGACGGTCACAAAACAATTCCAAACAGGCCAACCAACAATTCATGCGGGCCTAAAACAAACTTAACCATATTTTTTTATTTGCCCGTCTGGGCCTAAAACAAACATCCAAAAATAATTTCATTTTTTTTTTATCCTCTTTCTTATTTTCTTCTCTCTTTTTTTCTTTTCTCCTTCCTTTCAACGACTTTTTCTGGGCTGTGGTTTTCTAACGAACAATACAACTGCGAGTGCAGTGATTAGATGGAGGTGCGCATACAGTGGGTACAGTGGTGCAAGGGATCTGGTACGGCTTGACAGAGACAGGTCTGATGCGGAGGCCAGATTGCAGGGCGGGTTCTAGTTCAAGGCGGGCATGGTGGGCGTGGCGGCGATGTGGGATTGTTTCTTGGCTTCAGTCAACAGCAGCGGCAGGTTGCAGAAAAACTGGGCATGGCAAGTTTGAAGCGGCGGTTACTGGCTGGGGTTTCGGGTGTGCAGGGACCTGTGAGTTGTTCTAGGCCTGGCAATTTCTGACACGACCCGATAACCCGATACGACATGACACGAAATTAACAGGTGTTTGGGTCGACACGATAACGAATCGGGTCTTATCGGGTAACCCGATAAGCACCTGTTAAGATAACGGGTTGGTTCGGGTATACATGTGGGTAACACGATACACGATAAGCAAAATATTATTTTTATAATTTTATAATCCTAAAAAAATACTGTAATAATTATATACATTAATTTTACAATTTTATACCCCTAAAAATTATAATTAATATATATATATATATATATATATTAAATTAACTATAAAATTTATAATAATTATAATAATTATATATACTATAATAATTATACCCCCAAAATATTAAGTCTATCTATAATAATTATATATATATATATATATTAAATTTTATAAAAACTATAATAATTAATAATTTAATATGCATGATCATGCATTGCATATTTGCATGATTTTGCATCCATTGAAATTTGATGCGTCAGATGTGATTTGTTTCCATTCAAATTTCAATAATCAATTTTTTGCCATTGCCATTTGCCAACTTGCCGCCCTTTTTGAAAAAAAAATGGAGGGAAAATGAAAATGTTAAGAAAAGTTGAAAATAAAACAAAAAAGTGAGGGAATTAGAGAAAGATGTTGGAGGGAAAAGTGAAAATGATAAGAAAAAGTTGAAAAGGTAACAAAAAAGAGAGGGAAAAATGAAAATTAATAGAAGTGGTGAGAAATTTTTTTTTTTTAAGTTATTAACTTTTTATCACACACATGACTGTCATGACATATCTCACTATTTAACGGTTATTTTAACTCCGATTTTGATGATTTTTTATAACTACACTCCTTGACCCTATATGAATACAATAAATGAATTCAATCTTCAATTTAAAATATTTACACAAGTGGATACCACAAAATCTTATGTTATACTTAATGAAAGTATAAATAAACTCTAAGTGTTAGTCAATCTATCGTTTTACGAATTCTCCAAAACTAATTTCAACGATCCAAACCATCAAAATTGTTTGTATATGCTTGGAGATCACATCAGCAAAAAATCACCAAAAAAAACATTCAGAGATCAAGTAACGGGATAAAGCTTTTCAACGGTTATAAACGAAAAATCACGATTTAACGGTTATTTTAACTCCGATTTTGATGATTTTTTATAACTACACTCATTGACCCTATATGAATACAATGAATGAATTTGATCTTCAATTTAAAATATTTACACAAGTGGATACCACAAAATCTTATGTTATACTTAATGAAAGTATAAATAAACTCTAAGTGTTAGTCAATCTATCGTTTTACGAATTCTCCAAAACTAATTTCAACGATCCAAACCGTCAAAATTGTTTGTATATGCTTGGAGATCATATCAGCAAAAAATCACAAAAAAAAAACATTCAGAGATCAAGTAACGGGACAAAGCTTTTCAACGGTTATAAATGAAAAATCACGATTTAACGGTTATTTTAACTCCGATTTTGATGATTTTTTATAACTACACTCCTTGACCCTATATGAATACAATGAATGAATTCGATCTTCAATTTAAAATATTTACACAAGTGAATACCACAAAATCTTATCTTAAAAACAAAAACTCTTTATCCTTGCACATTTAATATTTGTAATAGATTAGTAGTGTATGTATTATTTTTTTATTAGGCTTTTATTTTTGAGTGTAGATATAGTACTTGAACGAGAAATGTTTTAATGTTTTGAAGTAATATTTACGTGGCAATGTGTGGTATGTGCAAATTTAAAAAAAATATATTTTTTTCTTAACGGGTCATAACGGGTCATAACGGGTCGGGTCACTTTACCCGTTGGGTAAAGTGACACGACCTGTTTAGGACCCGTTAAGATAACGGGTGTGACACGACACGACCCGTTAAGATAACAGGTGTTACACGAAAACGACACGAACACGATAGACACGACCCGTTTGCCAGGCCTAAGTTGTTCCGAGCAAACATATTCAATTTTTTTTTTTTTCAAAACTAATACTGAAAACTAATATCAAACAAACAACATTGATACCTATCAAGAACAGATTAAATCCAGAAAGATCAAACCTGCTTTGATATCAAGTTGAATATCAGAACAGAACAAACATGACTATAAAATAATAAGAATTTATTAATAGACAAATGCCGAAACGGCTACAAAATCCTAAGAGGTTACATCGTGATTAACTTGTTCTCAACTAAATAGCAAGCATGCTATTTATAATAAACTAACCCTAATCCTATAAGGTAAGAAATCAAAATCCTAATGCTAACGGACTAAGCCCAGAAAATCAAACATTCAAATAAACCAAGATACTAGTATTTCCCAACGTTTAATTGTACTTTATAGTCTATTTCAGGGTAAATGAAGCAAAATGATACTAAAAGTGGAGAATTGAATAAAGATTTTGATGTATAGAGAGATTCAAATGTACAATTGAATATTGACACACCCCAACCCCGATATCCCCAAATATCAGGGTAAGCAAGTGTTGGCCAACACCTAAGGGTGACGAAGCCATTTTAAACACACATATGACTAAAAGATGTAATGAGAACAGATTAAACCAAAGCAGAATCGTGTTCAGAGCATACAACTAAGCAAGAATAATGTGAAAGAATTATTATAGAAAGGTACGAACCAAGGAATGAGACTCATACAGAAAAGGCTCGAAGATATCTAAGCTGAAGTGCCTTGACGCCGGGATCATGTGCCTTGATCCTAACTCCTGAGGGGGCGCAAAAACAAAAAAGGTGAGTGGACCATAATCTATAATAATACTAATAGTACGAAAACCAGTTTATTTTAGAACATAATAACCCCTTGTTTTTAAAACACATATATAATACTACATAGTAGGTTTTATAAAAACCCTAGATGCCATGTAAAACATTCGTAAAACATATGTAAATCGTATCCATGAAGTACTTAACTAGGGTTATCATAGTCGCCCAAAGGCAGTACCTATCCATCACTTGAAGGTGAAGTTGAATAATCTGTCCATCACCCAAAGGTGAAGCTGTATAACCTGTGCATCACCTGAAGATGAAGTTGAATAACCTGTCCATCACTCGAAGGTGAAGCTGTATAACCTATGCATCACTCGAAGGTGAAGCTGTATAATAGCATACATCCACACTGACACTAGCCATGGCTAGTGAAGCTGTTCGACACTGCTTTCAGTAGTGAAGTTGGGTGTATATAATATATCATATCTCACTCCTCCATCATACGAGTCCTATGGCCATAGACATCTACACCCGTGATGTGCGGATATGCCGTATGATAACCTACTAGTAAGTACCAAAACATATCTCAAAACTTGTATCAAATCCGAAGCTCACTAGCTCAAAGTCTCATCTCATAAATCTAAGGTATATCACATTCATAAATACATAAAATAATCATAAATCCGTAAGCCATAGAATTTCATATACAAGAATCCAATAATCCATAACCATTCATAAAAACGTAATTTTGATAAATTATAAATATTTCGTAAAAGCAATTTAAAGAAATCATAAATTATTCGTAAAACATGTTATAAAACATGCTCAAATCATGAAATATGAAATGCATACTAGGCTAATATATTATAAATATATATAAGTTATGAAGGGGTCCACTCACATATTTTATTGTCCAAGGACCGCTCGAACTAGCGAGGATGACGTCGCTTCTCGCCAACACGCCTAAATACAATTACAGACCTTTTAGTATAACTATATCTAAACGATAGAATTTGGGAAAACAATGGTGGATTTGGATTTGGCACATTGGAAAACCTAAGGAGGGACCCAGGTTCCCCCCATGTGCCATCACACGAATCACCACACGTGGCAGCCGGCAGTCCCGACTAGCCTGAAAATCGAACAACTCCAAAAATTCCCAAATTTTACAAGAATGAAGATCCCAATGAGAGGAACAATTTTATACCTTGGCCAAAGTCCAATTCGCTTGGGAAGTGGCCTGAAATTGCCACGAACCACCAAAAACTTGATTCGACTCCAAACAAACTCCGACGCCATAACCATTGCTTGGGCTTTGTTCCTGGGGTTGAGGGAAGTCCATTGGTGGTGGTGGTTGAAAGAATGGCTTTAGAAAAGGACGAATCGCCACCATGGAACCACCGCACCCACTAGTGCGGTTCTTCATGAAATCAAGTCCAGTTTCTTCCATTTTTGGGTGGAATTGGTAAAGGGAGGGTTGATGAGTGGTGTGGTATTGAAGGACTGCTGCGATTTGCCGGAAAAATCCATGAAAATCCTTCGAAATATACTGGGTTGGGTCGTGGGTCAAAATGGGTCAAGGGGATCCGCTACATCCCTTATCTCTCATTTCCTCTCATTTCTATCCTCTCCCATTGGTTCCTTCCTCACCTTCTCCTTCTGAATGGTTTGGTTCATCCTTATCTCTTATTTCCCTTCCATCTTAGCCACACACGTGGCATTCTAGATTTTTTCTTCAACAATCTGGAGCCTTCCAGAAAATGGTCAAATGACCATTTTGTCCTTGACTTCATTCGTTAATAACTCTTTTGTTATAACTCCAAATTGCGTTCCGTTTGCGCCCATGCGTTCATAGCGATGAGTAATACGAGAATACGCCAAAAAAAGATCTTACGTGACACGATAAGGCAGTCAAACAAAAGCAACGCATTTTCCTCAAAGGGCATTTTCATAATTTCATGTTTTAAAATTTTAAAATTTTGGGGGACGGGTCGTTACAATCTACCCTGTTAAGAAAATTTCGTCCCTAAAATTTAAAATAACTTGTTAAATGTAAAATACTCAAAAATAGGGAGGAAATATGTATATAAATACATATACAAGGAAGTAATTGAGTTAAAGCGGCTGCATAAAAGAGAATGCTATTCCCTCGCGATCGGATTGCAATGATTCCTTTTTCATGCCTCCAAGCTCATACCTTCTTCCTTCCTCAATGTAGTAGTATAGTATTATATTCGCATAAAATACAAAGTTGAAAATACATAGAATTATATAATAACATATGGTAAAAAATATATGCGTATAATGCGATAGTGTCAGAAATAGATATATAAAAATGTACGATTCAAATACTTGTACTGAGTTTAAAATCAAAATTGGAAATAACTCACCCAAATTTTGAAATAGCAAGAATACATGTATGAATAAAATAATGTAGTTTTTTTTAACTTATTTGCATTGAGAATCAAAACCGAAATGAAAATGGTTCTTGTTCAGACACTCATCATGTCACGTACTCTGAGAATGGATGTGTCTTGAGTTGAGTCCTAATCCTAGGTAACCAATAACTGACACGCTCCGATCCCGATGTCTGGGGGACATCGGAATGGCTATGTGCTGGCCGACATCCGAGGGTGACGCAAACCATTTAATGAATGCATATGTTGAGAACATGCGAAAATGCATATAAATTTCGCGTGTAACTACGCAAAGTAATATTCAAATATAATTCTTACAAAATACTATAATAAGGTTCAATTGCCAACAATGAATATAATGATAATGCATGACATGTTCAGAGCATACAACTAATTTAGAGTATAAACGGAAGGTAAGATAGAGAAGTGCTATTACAATAGATTTCAAAGCAAAGAGGATGATATGATATCACTGGTAGGGGAATGCCTCATGGTTCGGATCGTATGCCTCGTTCCTATTTCCTGAGGGGCCACAAAACAAACATGAGTTGACCAAGTTATATATATATATATATATATCACTGAAACATTTATCAACATACTAACCCCTAAATTTTTATGAAAACTAATAGCATAATAGGTGATAGATTTGCCGAAAACCCTAGCATGCCATAAAACCTTGCATAAAACATATATCGTATATAATGAACTAGTGGTATCAGTGTCACCCGAAGGCACATAGAACTCTTCATCCACCCGAAGGCTTTCTTTCCGCACGTAGGCTCATACAACACCCACTCGAAGGCATATATAAGTATCAATCACCGTAGGCTCCTATAACACCCACCTGAAGGCATATATGTGACCACTGGATATGCACAAAACCATTGAATATACTCGTTCCAATATAAAACCATATATCTCAAAAAATCTTCATAGCATATAGTCATCCATGATATATACTACAAAGAAGTGTAAAATAATGTTCATAAATAGTATATTGTATATTGTCATCCATTATATATAATACAAAGAACATAAGTTCGATAAAGTATGATATTCCAAAATATTCTCAGTAAAGCATGACAGTCATATAAAGTACATCCAATTTACTTATAAAACGTTTTATAAAATGTAACCATTAAATCATGCCTTTCATGTATGCATTTTAGAAGGGGTCCACTCACAGATACTCCGTTGTTGAAGAGCCGTTCAAAATATGAATGACGGGATCGCCGCTAATAATTGCACCGAAGTACATAAAGGGCCCAATTAACAAAACTATACTTAAACGATTGAATTTTGAAAAATGGACGTCATAAACGGATTCAGGACGTTGAAAAACATAGAGGGGACCTTGGGTACCCTGCGCACCTCCACAGGGTGGCGGCTCTGGTGGCCATGCGCCGTTGTGGGTAACCAAAAAAGTCGCCCAAAATTTCACCAGCGCCGCCGTGAATGGTGGTGTGTGTGCTCCACGCGTGGGCACCGGCAGACACCTGCCCGTCGGCCACGCCCGGTTGGGTTGCTAGGTTGGACTGAGTTTGGGTTTAGAACTTTGGTCCAATAAGTCTGGGATTAGGTTCGGTGGCCTGGGCTTCGCCACTGGGCTGGGTTCTAAGGCCCAAAGGCCTGGGTCTAATGGGTTTTGGATCAAAGCTCGGCCCAAGGGTTATAGGGTTTAAAGTTCAACGGGCCGAAGCCCTTATGTTTTAGGCCAAGGGTTTAGTGGGCCAATAGCCAGAGTTGGCATGGCCCTAAGGGCCTATCTCTTTGGGTTTGGGCTTGAAGTGGAAGAAGACCGGAGCTTTCTAAGCTCCGATCGTTGTCAACACTTACCCCTAGGCTTTAAACTAGGTACTAAAATGAAGCTAGAGATGAGAATGAGTGATTAGGTACTTTTGATTCTTCATGGGGTGGCCGGAATCTAGGCTTGAACACCACGAGTTCTTGGGTGTCCTCTGGGTGCCCCAGAGCTTCACAGTGACTAAGAGAAAGAGAGGTCTTGCGAGGGTGATGGTGGTGGTGGTGAGGTCATTGGGGTGGTGGTGTGTCGATGTGCGTGTATAGGTAGATCGGGAAAGGAGAGTATGAGAGAGAGATCTGTGAGAGAGAGAAGAGTGAGCTAAGAGAGACTCGGGGAGGGGGAAATAAGGAGATGGGGTGAGTGCTTGCCACGTGGCAAACAGAGAGGGGATGAGAAGTTTAAGAAAATCTGAAAAGGGATCCGGATAGGGTAGGATTCCGGGGCCAAAATTGTCTTTTCATCAACATTTGGTATAAAATTATAAAGAATTGGGGAGGGTTTTACAATCTACCCCCTTAAAAGAAATTTTGTCCTTGAAATTACAACTCAACTAAAACGATACGGGTATTGGCTCCTCATCAAGTCCTCCGTTTTACCAACGGAATGACTTTATTCCTCAAGGTTTTCTTGTGCCGGTCAATGATAGCCACTAGTTCCTCGACATAACTCGCATCTTGATTCACGTCCAGCAGTTTTGTTGAATAACGTGAGATGGATTCGGCACATATTTTCGAAGCATGGAAACATGAAAAACATTGTGAATCTGCGCTAACTCTGGTGGTAGCTCCAATCTATAGGCAACTGCACCAATCCTCTCCGTAATCTGGTAGGATCGACATATCGAGGGCTCAACTTCCCTCGCTTACCAAAATGAACCACACACTTCCAGGGAGACAACTTCAAGAATGGGATTTTGGATGTAGTTGGAATTCTAGTGGCAGTTTTATTCTGTTTTCTTCTACATCTAAAGGGAATGGGACTTTGGATTGGAATCATGGCAAGAACCTTTGTACAGGCATTGTTGTGTGCTTCCTTGACTTCATAAATTGGCATAAAGAGGTTGGTAGTCAAATGCTTTCCCTCTTTCTTCAAGGTGCCTTTGTTTTTTTCATTGATATAATAAGGGTGAGTATTTGAACTAAGACAATTGTTTTGCAGATGTGTTTCACCTACAACAATAACCAAGTCGTATCCCACTAATTAGGGTAGGACTATGTGAATCCTAGAACGTCATCTTCAAAACAAAATTGGAAGTCCAACAAAATTGGCGTTTACTACAAGCATTTAAAAAATTTTAACTTTTTATAAACATGTAAAACTATGATTTATTTGTAAAGAAAAATGATTTTGTAGAAGGAGCTAAATATATTTTGACATATTATTTTAAAAGGGGGGCTGAATAAACTTTAGTTTAGGTGTGCCAACAGCTTCAGTAATTACATTGATATTTAATCTAGATTGTGCGGGCCACCAAGGCAAGGAAGAGGATATTCAAAAACTTGCCACTTGAGAACCTTTTGGATTAAAACGTGCACGAGAGAGTGTAGGAAACGATCGATTTTTAGTGTACTCGCTATACCACCATATTGTTAGTATTTCATTAAAATTATGTGGAATTTTGTTCATTAAAACACCTTAAAAATCGATTAAGTTTCTCGTTCCACCATATTCTATATATAATGCGCTTAAGGGAGTAAAATGTTCCAACTTTTGTGACGAGTTGAAAATTTTCAGTTTCGCTAAATGACATATTTGTTATAGTGAGAGATATCAATTATGTGAAGAAAGTTGAGGTTTCATTATAAAATTAATTGACAAATGAGCAGTGGCGGATCCAGGATTTTAAACTCGGGGGGTCTCAATAATAAAGGTCAAAAAATTTATAGACAAAAATAATATTGAAAAGTTAAATATAATACATTTCATTCAAAAATCATGTGCAAAACAACATTACAAGCTATAAAATCCTAATTCAAGCGTCCACGACGAGGTTTCATAATCTGAAAATGTTCCATGATAGCTTCATTACCAATACATGAAAAAACATCTTTCTCAATGTAAACAACTAAGCTGTCACTCAACCATTGATCTCCTATTTTTTTGCGAAGTGGACCCTTAATAATATTCATAGTGGCAAATGCCCTCTCCATTGAAGCAGTTGCAATCGGTAAAACCAACGTCAATTGAACAAGCAAATATACATATGCAAATGTTCGATGCAACCCTTTCTCCACCATTTTCTTAGCAAGCTCATTAATTTCCCGCAATTGAGAAAAATCATTATCAGAACGCACAAAATGAATGTAAATATCAAGTTGATCTTGAAGTGCCGATCTATCTCAATCCGTGAAATCTTTAGGATACATATGAGCAAGGCAAACAAGCTTCTCTTTATCAAAAGCTACAAATGAATCATTCGGACTCAAACATGCCAAGTAAATAAGCAATTCGGTATTACCTTCAGCGAAACGATCATCCAATTTTGTAAGTTGGAAATCAATGACCTCAAAAAAGAGCTCCACTTTGTAATGATGATGATTGGTCTTTCTTGGAGCCTTACGCAATGAATTCCCTTGAATGACATATAAATCATCCATATTAGGCGCCTCAATTTCATGTTCAACACAAAAAGATGATACTTTATCAACCAAAAGATCAAAATTTTCATCGTTCCTCATGCAACGTAGTTGTTCTTTACATGTCTTGACTAAAGCCATTGCATTCACAATCTCTTGATTTTTTTTTTTTTTTTTTTGCAATGCTTGTGACAAATCATTTGTAACTCCTAATATGGATTTCATCAAAAAGAGGAGGAACACAAACTCAAAAGATTTACAATCTTTTAATTACCTTTTTGCTTCACCAACACTATCATTGTAGCAATCTTCAACAATCATGTCAAGCACATCCACCACAGATGAGAACATTGTAATCAAACTAATCAAAGCACCATAATGTGAATTCCACTATGTATCCCCAACACGTTTGAGACTAGTTTCTTGATTTAACCCTTGCCCTGTTTCAAGACAATCATTTTCAATAGCTTTCATGAGATTTTTTTTTTCTCTCTAAGTGCATCACGACGCTTACATGAGCATCCAACAACATTCACCAAACTATTAGTCAATGTGAAAAAAGTGGCAACATCGGAGTTTTTCTTTGCTACGACAATAAGAGCTAAATGTAGTTGACGAGCAAAACAATGAACAAAGAATGCACAACTTTCTTCATACAATTTTTTTTTATTTTTTATTTTTTATTTTTTTTAAGGCCATTGAACTCACCTCTCATATTACTCGCACCATCATAACCTTGACCTCGTAGGTTGGAGTAGCTCAAATCATGTAGTTTCAAGAACTCATCAATGGACTCCTTTAGTTTACTTGAAGTTGTTTCGGTAACATGTTGGACTCCCACGAACCTTTCAATTACTTGACCTTTTGTTGTCCACATAATGCAAAATCACTGCCATTTGTTCCTCTATTGAAATATCACGTGATTCATCTACCATTATAGAAAAAAATTTACTCTCTTTCACTTCTTTCATAATAGCCTTAATAATTTCGAAGGCACATGAATTGACAATATCTTTTTTAATTGGAGCTATTAGCTTGAGATTTCCCAGAGCATTTTCCAACACAACTTCCTTTATTTTCTCATGGTCCGCAAGGAATTGCAAGAGCTCTAAATAATTCCACCTATTATTCGAAGTGTCACTTTCATCGCGGCCACGAAAAGGAAGGCCTTGTCACAACAAGAACTTAGTAGCATTAAAGCAAAGACGATATTTCATACACTCCTCTTCTGACTGTTTGATCACAACTGGTTCAATATGTGTCTTTTGGTTCATTAGATAACTAGCCGCTTCTCTAGCGTTATTGTGGAAATTACCAATAGGACCAACATGTTTGTCAAAACATTCTCTTGCATTCTTCCATTTCTTAAAGCCTACCCCAGTGAAGGCATCGCTTCATAATTGTGAAAAGTTGATTTTAACGAGATAGCAATGAACACAAGATGCCGCATCTTTAGATATACTATACTCCAACCAATCATATTCTTCAAACCATGAAACAACAAATCATTGCTTTGCCTTTGCATGCAAAGTGTATGGGAACTCATACTTTGTAGGCCTACAAGGTCCCATTTGCAAATATGCTCTTCGGACCTCATCTTGAATATTAGAAGGATAGTCCTTCATTCGAATTCTTTTTCCTGAGTGTCTCTCAAGATTATTAAAATCAATGTCACACTCATTTTGTCTTGAGCTCGAACTACCCAAACAAGTAGATGGTGCTATTGACTTTGGCTTGAAAAATCTTTCCATATTTCTTATTTCTAAAGTACACATTTAACCAAAAACACAAAACATATACCAATCAACCAATAAACAAAAATTCCATCTAAATTTCAATGATAAAATGAGTATACAAACATAAAACATATCAACAATCATATCAATAATAGACTAAAAATCTCCACCAATATCTAATATAATTTAATTGAGATTATATTAGAATACCAAAAAACTTACTTGAATTTGGAACCAAATAGTGGTGGCTTGGAGAATCGAAACAAGTGGAGGTAATTATAATATGAGATTGGGTGGGATTAGAGATTTAGGGTTTTGGGTGAATATAAGAAAGATGGGGGGATTAGGGGGAAAAGCAGAGGAACGGGGAAAGGAAAAGCGAAAGGGACTCTCGGGATAGGAAAGATGGCCCATGTGGGGCTAGGCTTTCAAAAAGAATATGGAATCATGTTACAAACGGTGGAGACAAACGGCACTGTTTGTCTCATTGGTTTAATAAAAATTAAAAAATAGGCCAAAACACTGCGTTTTGGACCAATTTTTTAAAAAGCCCTGTTGTCTTTCTTCTCCCCTGCCGTCTTCTTCTCCATTGCAAGTTGCAACCTGCCGCCTGCAGCACAGACAGTCTACATAGACCTCGTGTTCGAGTACGAGGGGTCATCTGTAAAATTTCTAGCAGCATTTCAAGATCACCGAGGGGTCCTGGGACCTCCCAAGTCCCTCTATAGATCCGTCTCTGAATATGGGAAAGAGTGATGTTATTCCCATCCCAATGTCTTATCTTTCCACCCTAAGGTTTGGCATGGGAAACAATTTGTCTACCTTAAACCCTAACTCATATTTTCATGTCCTTTCAATCAGAGAAAGTAAAAAATAGCAATGGACTTATAAGGTGACTTTTTCATTGAACAGGTAGAAGATGACGCTTTTATGGAAGAGGTAGAAGATTATGTTTCCATTGAAAATGTAGAAGAATAATTTGTGTGTAGGTCATTTGAATTTGTGCATCGTATTTTTAAATTTGTTGTTGTCGAATTCTTTTGAATTTGGATACCTCTGTCGTTTTCATTTGAATTTGCAGACTTTAGTGGTTTTCATTTACATATTATTTGTTATATTTTTTAAGAGACAATTTTATAATTTCATATGTATGTATATATTAAAGGTTATTTTGGGAATAATAGTGGGTGGGAAAATAACATTTTAATTTTTAACTTTTTATGGTGGGTGAGATTATAACGTGGTTGGGAAAATAAGACAATAGGATGGGTCTAGTAGCTCTCAAAAATAGCCCAACTTACTTATAAGTCCTTGCAAAGTTTCTCTTTTCATAGATATGGGACTCTTTAACCTTCACATACTCACATGCCCCTCACGTGTGGCGAATTTTCAAACCTAACCCGTGGACAACACAACTCCGGTGACGTGGATCACGTGTGGCCGTTGAGCTCACACTTGAGACAACCTGCTATGAGACCATAAATAGAATTGAGGTTCCTTCATAAAACCAATTGGCAATATAGAAATCCTTGCAAGGTTTCTTCTTTCACCAATTTGGGACTCTTCCACCTTATGTTTTTCTATAGAAAAAAAAAATACACGGAAAATCCTCTTACACTCTATTTGGATGAGGAAATTTAAGATTTTTAAGGAATTTTATAATGATGGAAATTGAAATGACGGAATTTTATTTTCTAGAATTTATGAATTTTATTGTTTGGTTAACCTAACAGAATAATAGAATTTGAATACGAAATTTGTTATTTTTAAGCTCTCACTCATATAAGTTGAGAAATGATATCTATTTACATGAAATTTAAACTTGAGAATTGGAGGTCCCAAATTCCAAGCTTTTTTTTTCCACGCGAAAATTTTAAATTTCTATGTTTATGAATCAAAACAATAGAATTGATGCATGTCAATTTATAAATTCTAATTTTTTTTCCGAAATTTCATACTTATTTCCCTCATTCAAGCATAGTGTTAAATGACTAAAATTGAAATAATCCTAGAATCAAGTTGATCTTGCCTCATTAGTCATTAGGAAGAGTCAGTTATATAACAATCCAACAAGAAGAAGACATCAGCCGTAGCTTCTGTCACAAAGTTTGCTTCTGGTAAATATGATGACATTCAATGGCAAATGAAAATGGTACCGATA
The DNA here is from genome assembly GCF_019419815.1 of Pyrus x bretschneideri. Classification (NCBI taxonomy): domain Eukaryota; kingdom Viridiplantae; phylum Streptophyta; class Magnoliopsida; order Rosales; family Rosaceae; genus Pyrus; species Pyrus x bretschneideri. The sequence continues at coordinate 139,503 of NW_025999441.1, forward strand.
ACAACACCAAAAAGGACTTCAAAATCTCCCTCCACTTCCAAGTTGGTATATATAGATATATGGTCCATCTTATGTTGCCCTATTTCTTGTCAATTGTCATGCTTTTGTTTTAGATTTACCAAAGGGATTTCCTTACTGTAGATAGATATGCTAGAAGATGGCATTAAGAGGTTGTAACAACTTAATCACAAATTCAAATCTCATTTGGAAGATAATACTTTCGAAGATGGTTTATTACTAAAGAGATGGTGAAAACTTGGGGCTAGTTTAGTTATACTTTTGAAAATACTTTTCCAGTAATCAGATATAATAATTAGTGTAAAATGTATTTGGCTAGTAATTTAAAAAGAATTAATTTTGAAAATGAAGAACACAATATTTAAGAAAATCCATTAACAAGCCGAGCTCAAAACAAGTTTTTCACGTCATGTACATAAGTAAGAGTGCGAGTTATATAACAAATTCTTACGAAAAGCCTATGAGTATTCTATAAGAAAATGACAAATAGGATTTTTTTATTTATTTTATAATTTAAGAATGCTTTTGGTTATTTAATTTGAAAATGATTTATGAGAAATAAAACATTGAAAATGTGTCTAATATCAAAATCTAAAAGAAAAGATTAGGGTCCCATTCCTCAATTTTTTTTGTTTTATCAATTTAATGTAGAATTAAAAAGTAAAATTTGAATGGTTAGTTTTGTATCAAATAAAATAAAAAATAGTAAAATTTGAACATAAGATCCTCCATAAAACTCGAAACTGACTCGATCACTCCTAGTTTTTATAGCTATATATGTTGTGGTCTTGGAACTCCAAGTTTATTTAGTACTGTTGAAATTGAATCTCGATCTACCAGGTCTTAGGGACTTGTAGTTTGATTTAGTCTGGCTCTCAAATTGGTGGTTTTCTTTCCTCTGTATATATACGTGTGAAGAATTCTTGTGGAGCAAATTGCCAAAATGTCCCAAGTGCGTGAAAGTGAAACTCCTGAAGATAGGGTGGTCGAAACACTATCTAGGTTGCCGCCCAAGTCTCTGATGCGATTCAAATGCATACGCAAGTCTTGGTGCACTCTCATCAATACTCCAAGTTTTGTTGCCAAACACCTCAACAATTCTATGAACAACAAACTATCGACCTCCACTTGCATCCTTCTCAACCGTTGTCAGAATCGTGTTTTCCCGGATAGAAGTTGGAAACCAGAAGTTTTCTGGTCCATGATTAATCTTTCCATTGATAGTGATGATCACAACCTTCATTATGATGTTGAGGACGTCAATATACCGTGTCCATTGGAAGGCCATGATTTCGTAGAGATTGGTGGCTATTGCAATGGGATTGTCTGTGTACTAGCATGGAAAACTCTTCATTGGATATATGTTATTTTATGCAATCCTGCAACTGGGGAATTTAGGCAACTTCCCCATTCATGCCTTCTTCAACCTTCCCGTTCTAGGAGAAAATTTCAGTTGAACACGATCTCTACATTATTGGGATTTGGTTATGATTGCAAAGCTAAAGAATACAAGGTCGTGCAAGTTATTGAAAATTGTGAGTATTCAGATGCTGAGCAATACGATTATCATCGTATTGCTCTTCCTCACACGGCTGAGGTATATACCACGACTGCTAACTCTTGGAGAGAGATCAAGATTGATATATCAAGTGAAACCTATTGTTATACTTGTTCAGTGTACTTGAATGGATTTTGTTATTGGATTGCAACCGATGAAGAAAATTTCATACTTTCATTTGATTTAGGTGAAGAGATATTTCATAGAATACAATTGCCTTCTAGAAGAGAATCTGATTTTCAGTTTTCTAATCTTTTTCTGTGTAATAAATCGATTGCTTCTTTTGGCTCTTGTTACAATCCAAGTGATGAGGATTCTACATTATATGAAATATGGGTAATGGACGATTATGACGGAGTTAAAAGTTCATGGACAAAACTCCTAACCTTTGGACCCTTAAAAGGCATTGAAAATCTATTTACATTTTGGAAAACAGATGAGCTTCTTATGGAAACCTCTGGTGGAACAGCTAGCTCTTATAATTCCAGTACCGGAAATCTCAACTATCTTCATATTCCTCCTATTCTCAATCAAGTTAGAGCTTTTAAAGCTCTAATTTATGTGGAAAGTATTGTTCCAATCAAGTGAGTTGAGGGCAAATCAAGTTCCATTTTCTCCTATATATTTGAATGCATAATATAATATATATAGATGGAACTTTGTTTTGTTGAGACCATATCCACAGTAGTAGTACTCATAGCCTAGCACTGTTCTAAATCTCATCTTCTGTTACATTTAACTTTCATATATGAATTTTTACTGTCCCCCGTCCTGTATGGTTTTATTTTATTTTATTGATCAATTGAATGTCTTTGTTTGGTCTTCTAAACTCAAACCGTAGACATAACAATGTGTCTTTTTTTTTTTTTTTTTTGTTAAATTGCTACAACTCGTACTTTTGGTTTTAAAAATCAATAGCTTAATTAATAGTAGTAATTGATAACAATGTCAAAGAACTAGAAATGATGAACTCAGAAAACCAAAAATTGATACTAGCTTACAGAAATGAATATTGAGAGAGAGAGAGAGAGAGAGAGAGAGAGAGAGAGAGAGAGAGAGATGAAAGAACTATTTGTATTGATTTGTGAATGAATGAATGAATTGCACCATTTGTGTTTACAGTGCTATATGAAGAGTCGATGTTATACTATATATTTCACCGTAATCTTAGTATTAATTTATTGGTGAGCAAGAGCCTTATATTATGCTTCTGTTAAGCTCTTTGAAACTGAACTTTGCTTTTTGGATTGCCAAAACACTGGATTATTTCCCAAATACACTACATATCTTGTAATTGATCTTCTTGTATTAAGATCAGCTGTCCAATTTGCATCTAAAAATGTAGTCAATGTTGTTACTGTATCAATAGATCCCATTATGCAATTTTTGTTGTAGATACCTCAACATTCTCTTTACTACTCCATAATGCATTTTTGTACGAGAATTCATAAACTGGCACAGTATATTCACATCATATGAAATATCTGGTCTAGTGAAGGTCAAGTACTGCAATGATCCCGCAATGGTCCTATAAAGAGAAGTATTTGATATTATGGGACCATTCAAATTCAACATCTAATCATGTGGTTTACAAGGATTGGAGGCATGATTAAATGAATCCATACCTGCCTTGTGGATCAAATCTTTTATATACTTTAACTGGTTAACAAATATAACACCACTTGGTTTATATAAAATCTGTAACCCCTAGAAAGTATGTCAATTGTCCCATATCCTTGAGTTCAAAAACTTCAGACAATTCATCAATCATTTTCTGCACTTTAAGAGAGTTAGACCCTATGAGTATGATATCATCAACATGTAGGAGAAGAATGACTGTCACTGCCATCTTTCTTGTTGAACAAGCTTGTATCAGAAGTTGAAGAATGAAATTACATAGCTGCTAAGTACGATTTGAATTTTGAATTCCATGTCCTTGGAGCTTGCTTTAAACCATATAGAGACTTGATGAGTTTACACACATGAATAGGATGAGATGCATCTACAAACCCCTATTTTTGTTTCATATAAATTTCTTCTTGCTCACCATGCAGAAATGCATTTTTTATATTAAGCTAAGTTTCCAATGGTTAATTGCAGCTAGAGCTAACAATATTCTCACAGTGGTATGTCTAACCATTGGACTAAAAGTGTCAAAGTAATTAGTACCTTGCATGCTCTTGAGGTAATCCTTGATCCACAAGCTTTGCCTTATATCTGGAAGCACTACCATCAAGATTTTTCTTCACTTTATAAACCTATTTGCTACCAACAATGGATCTATCATTAGAAGAGGTGACTAAAACCTATGTTCCTTGACTTCTGAGAGAATCATATTTTTCTTGCATAGCTTGTTGCCATTGTGTCCTTGAAGCAACTTTTTTGAATGTAGATGGTTCTAAGACATCAATAATTTCATATATAAAAGTATACCTAACAAATTGATCTTCTTCAGTTAACTACAGAGACTGTAACTTAAGAAAAGAAGCTATGAAAGCATTGCAGTCCTTTTTCTGAATAATGTCACTCTTAATCTTATTACCATTTGATGCATAAAACTAGAAGTATTCATATTAGTAGAGATGTTAGTGCCAATGGTGATTCATTTTGTGATGAGATAGCTGCTTGAAAGGATAAACATCCTCATCATGAATAACATGTGTTGAAATGATGAATTTACCACTGTGAATATCATAACCTATTAATCTTTTATATCCCACTACAGAACCCAGAAAAACATACTGACTTGACCTTGGTTGAAGTTTGTTGTCATTGTAAGGTCTGAGATAAGGGTATATTGCAGTCCCAAAAACTTCAAGACAATGAATTGTAGGATTTTCACCAAATAGTAACTAATAAGTGATCTGTTTTCCAGAGTTTGACATGGCATCCTATTTAACAAGAATGCTGCATATGAACAGGCGTGATACCAAACTAGCTCGAAAATGAGCTTCTGTCATTAAACTTGCTGTTTCAACAAGATACCTATGCTTTCTCTCAGCAAGTCCATTTTGCTGAGGTTGTGAGGACATGATACCTGATGTATGATACCCTTATGATCCAAGAAATTCTTCATCATTTTATTCAGATACTCCCCACCTCCATCATATTGTAGACATTTAATTTAAGTATTAAGCTGAGTAATGACAAAAGCATGAAACTTGGCAAAAATTTGGAACACATCTGATTTATTTATCATTGGGAAAATCCATATAAATTTGAGTAATCATTTACAAAACTCACATAATACATATACCCTTCTATAGATTTCTAAAGAGGTGGACCTTATACATCTGATTGTATCTTTTCAAACATGAATGTTTTCCTAACTTATTTTTACAGAAAATGACAATTTACACATTTTACCATAAATTTGAGAGGCAAGAATCACTACTAACTGATACACCTACATTCTTCAACATTATAAATAATACTTCCTCAAATAGAGGCCCAAACTTTTAATGCCAACTTTTAAGGCTAAATTGAGACTCTTACTTTCTTTCCAAGAAATGCAGCATAATTATCTAACTTTGCAACAAATGAACTTTTGAACACTTAAACTGGTATCTTGAACAATATGCCTATTATTACTCTTTCCTTCGTACAAAATCACCCGAGTTGCCTTGTCTTGTATAAAAAAACACTAAATCATAACACATGAACCAACAACCATCATCTCTACATAGTTTCTTAACTAATAACAAAATCATTGCAAAATGAAGAACATACAACACATTATTTAATACAAATGTATGATTATCTATAATAAGTTTGGATATACCATTATTCTTGACATTCAAACTTTTACATTGCCCATGGTAATTTTAGCTTCACCATTATAAGGAGTGACATGTTAAGATGTTCAAGATTTGTTGTCCATGGACATTCTAAGCCATTTGAGTTGTATTGGATGATTGAGTTGCCATTCCAATAGATGACTAAGTGAGTGATGGAGGTGGAGGAGACCCATGATAGGAATACTTATTCTTATGATGGCATTGTAGAGCAGTATGGCTTTTCTTTCCACATATTTAACAAACAGTTGGCTTTCTAGTAGCTTGATCATTATCAGTCTTGTAAAAACAATTTGGTGCAATGTGTGACTTCTTTGAGATACATTCAGGAGAACCAGAAGACTTTTAATTTGTATTCTCATTTTAGTTGCTTCATTACTTAAATCCACTTCCACTAGAAAAATTATTAGAACTACCATATTGATTCTGAGACCGCTTGGTGTTATTATTAGACCCATTAGATCCATTACAATCATAGAACCATGTTTCCAAAGTTGGAATAAGTTCTTGAGTTATTGTTGTTTCCATTGAACCTTATGTTATTGAAATTTAATCTCTGTTGTAATTGAAAAGGTCTTCCACCATTTCCAACAAACCCAAACCCACCATTGAAACCTCCATGAAATCTTTGTGAGTTGGAACTCTCTCGTTGCAAAAAATTCTAGTAACCACCTTGAATACCTTGTGCATTTGATGATTCACTATTTATATACATGGCATACATTAACCCAGCAAGACTATTCTGAGCTATGAAATCTTTCAAAGAGATGGATGTTTCCCTTGCAAGAATGACGGTCTTTATGACTTCAAATTCTGGTGGTAATCCTGACAGCACATCAATCATCAAACCATTCTCAGTGATTTTCTCCCATGTAGATACCAACTCATTCCTAATAACCTTCAATCTCAGTAAGAATTTGTCCACTGAATCAGACATTTTTTGTGCAGTGTGAAATTCAGTCTTTAACTAATTTATCCTCACAATAAAAACAGAGGCAAATCTTTCTTGTAAACTCTCTTAACCCTCTTGAGCAGTCATGTAGCCTATCATATGATCCTTGCTTCATCAGTTAATGTAGCAATGAGCAAACTCAGCAAAACCATATCTTTCTAAATCCATTGCTTATAGGCCTATGTAATTTCTTTTGTGACACCACTTTCATGAGTTATTACAATACTTTAGTGGACACTGGGTTCCCCATTGAAGTAATCGAACAAATCATACCTTCTAATAACTGATTGAAACTGGTAACTCCACTTTACAAAGTTATCTTCTTGCAATTTGACTATGATCATACCAAGTAACCCCTCAATCTTGACTGAATTCACAGCCATTGTAATGGATACAAAACAAACACTTATGACCTAAATCTTAATTAACAGAGAGTATAACATCACTTTTGGCTTTGGCCTTTTATGAAGTGACAAGAATCAACAATCTTGAACAATGAAGAGCATTTCAACAATCATCAGGAATTGGCATCGACCTTTTTAATTCCTCATAACAATCACATACATCATTACACAAAAAACAAGAATTGGCATCGGCCTTTTTAACTCCTCACAACAATCATATACCTCATTTACACATACAATCAAATAGATCATGTACACAAAATTCAAGAATTTTGATGAATCGAAGAATGAAAATACCAGCAACCCAAAAGAACGAACTTATATGCCAAAAAAATTTCAGCGATCGCAAACTGAACCTTCAATACGAGAAAACTCAAGGGAAAAGCTGGCGAAAGACTGTCCTAGGCGATTGATATCATGATAACAATATCAAAGAACCAAAAATGATGAACTCTGAAAACCAGAAATTGATACTAGCTTTCAGAAATGAATATTGAGAGAGAGAAATGAATAAACTGTTTGTATTAAAGTATGAATGAATGAGTTACACAGTCTATGTTTACACTACTATATATCAAGCACATAGCTTGGCTAGCAAGCTGTCTAACTAACTAACCAACTAACTTATTGATACATCATCCAATCCTTTGTAACCATAAAGCTGAGCTAGCATATTTTCTATTAAGTTGAACAGTGAACTGGCAATCCATTTGACAGTGAGTTGGCTGTCAATCAATCCATTATATTCAATAGTAATGTATTCTTGTATGACACGAAGGAGGACAAATCCATTAAGGGACCTGGATGGTCCTGAGACCACCCGAACCTTGGCTAAGTGGTTGTGAGGCCCTCCAAGGACCACCTAAGTTTGGGCTGTGAAGGAGAAGCCTGCAACATGATCTGATCATATTTTCATTTATTTTAATCATATGGTTCCTTGGATTTTGTATATTTGAATGGATTAAATGCAAAATGTCTTGACCTTATTTATTTTTTGTGTACTTTTATATCTTAATTTGCATTGTTTCGGCAAAAATATAATCTTAAATGGTGGTCGCGTGATCCGATAATTTTGCTGTTTGGCCGACCTTCCATCAAATCCACAGTTGCCTTTAGTGCTTCCAATATGGTACACTTCAATTTCTGTGCTTAATCACTTTACTTTCTATTTACATTATGATCGTCAGCTGATATTCGCAAACTAGTATGCTTTGTGGTTATACAGCCTTACAATCTCTACATTGCACTTCACTATATCATATGGATTCGAAGCTGCTGCAAGGTACCACTCTCATCATGTTATTTTTAAGTGCATTTTGTATTTTAGATCAATATACGTATGACTCCTCAAGAAATATTTGAACACCCCTCAAGACTGCTCGAGTAGCGCTCAAACCTAAATAGGATTGCATATTAATAGTGTGTTTTAATGCTAAGGGCCTGGAGGTAATAACTGAAGTAAACCTAAACATCAACTTTTTTTATAGTATTTGGGTGTCGAAAGAATTATGAGCTGGAAATCCATAAGCAGCTTGAATGGCTATATGTGACACGCCTGACTCCAATATCTTCCAAAAACTAGGGTAGGCACCTGATGGCCGACACCCGAAGGTGACGAAGCCATACTAACATGCAAGAGAACTACGAAGAAAGAACGAACATAAATAAAACTCGTAAATTTAACTGTAATGAATATGAAATTGTGGGACATGTTCAGAGCATACAACTAATCCAAAACATTGTAAAAGGAATATTATAAAACTGTACGAACAAAGGAATGGGTCCTACGCTGAGAGAACTTGAAGATACAATGCGGGAATGCCTTGACACCGAGATTGTACACCTCGATTCTAAGTCCTAAGGAGGGCGTAAAACAAAACATGAGTGGACCAAGTTTATATATAAGTAATACTAAAAACAGTTATTCATCAACGTACTAACCCCTAGGTTTAGAAAACTCATACAACATAATAAGTAATAAGTTTTCAGAAAACCCTAGCATGCCATAAAACATTTCATAAAACATATATCATATATAGTGTGCTTAGTAGTTGTATCATCATTCACCCGAAGACCTTTAACCACCCAACCGAAGTCATATATAAGTATCGTTCCCCCGAAGGCCCTTCATCACTTGACTGAAGCCATATATAAGTATCATTTGCCCCAAAGCCTTTCATCATTTGCCCAAAGGCCCTTCATTAGCCGACTGAATCCATATATAAGTATCATTCACCCGAAGGCACATAGTATGAATAACCACTAAGTAAGCACAAAAAATCATGAACTTAATCTTTCCAAAGTATATCTCATCGGAGCTCAATAGCTCAAACATCATATCATAAATCCATAGGAGCGTTCTAGCTCAAAACATCATCACCATGTTCATAAGTATATATAATCATAAATATTTCAACAAAGGCGTAAATTCAATAAAGCATGATATTTCATAAAGTGTAAATCCGATTTACTCATAGATGTTCCATAAAACGTAGTCATAAAATCATGTTTTTCATGTATGCATTTCTAATCATAAAATCATGCATTTTGGAAAGGGTCCACTCACAGATACTCCACCATCAAAGAGTCGTGCAAACTAGAGAAGACGAAAACGCCACAAACAAATGCACCTAAGCACATAAATGGAGAACTTAATTAAACTATACTAAAATGATTGAATTTGGAAAACGGATGTCGTAAACGGATTCAGGTCGTCGAAAAACCTAAGGGGGGACCTCGGGTACCCTACACGCCGCTGCATGAGTTGTCATGGGATGGCGGCCCGGGAGGCCACGCACCACCGCACGCGCCAAGTTTAGTCCTTGGAAAGTTGGCCGGAAAGTTGTCGGCATCACCGTGGATGGTAGTAGAGCACAGTACCTCTGGTGAAGGCGCATGTGGTCTATGCACCGGCCATGGCAGTGCCCATGCACGGACTGACATAAGAACCCAAACGCTGACCTGGAAACTGAAAACCGGTCCAGGTCAGGTAGAACCCATGTTGGATCTAGGTTTTGGGTCGCTGAGTTAGGCTTGGTTACTCAGTTGGGTTTTGGGCTGAGTTCGAATCTAATTTTAAATTTAGGTTTTGGGTTTAGGTCGGGTCGACCCAGTTTCAGGTTGTAGGTCGGCCAAAATCTAAGCAGAGCTTCTAGAGCTCCGTTCGAGCTCATTTTTTCACCATTTTCGACGTACAAGCTATGAAAATGAAGCTAAGAAAGAGAAGAAGATATTTGTACCAATTTGGAGCCGTGTGGTGGCCGAAGTTGGCTAAAAAATGGCTTGGAAGTTTCGAGTTCTCTTTTAAAAATTAGGAAAGTCTCCCTGAGTTGTTTTCTATCACAAAACATCAACAAGGCATACCTATAGTTTTTAAAACCAACCAAGACGTTGAAAAGGAAGAAGAAGCAATGGTATTTCGAGTCTAACGTAGTCAAGAAAAGGTAGAACTTGCCGGAGTTCCCCATTGCACCATCTCGGTGCTTGTCGAGGAAGAAGTGAGAGATAGAAGTAAAGAGTGAGGGAAAGGCCAACATGGCGATGGTTCGTGACTAGCCTAAGGTTATGGTGGGTGTGCTCGCAGCTTCGGCGAGGGTGGTGTGAACTCAGTTTGTAGAGAATGAGAGAAAGAGATAGCTGGGGGAGTTTAAGAGAGAGAGCTGTGAGACTTTTAGATGGAATACACGGAGAGAGGGAGAGGACAAGAAGGAGGGGGCCAGGGACAAAACCAAAAGAGTGGGCCCCCCTTGAGCATACCAATTAAGACCATAAAGCAAACATGACAAAATATCTCCCAATCAAAGTGAATTTACAAATTTGCCCTTGACATTCTGTAAACTTCAAGACGAGTCTTTACAATCTACCCCCGTTAAGAAAATTTCATCCCTGAAATTTGAAATAACTTGCTATACATAAAAAAAAAACTCGAAGATAGGAAGAAGAATATATATATATATATAAAAGAAATCAATTCAGAGCGGTTGCATCAAAGAGAATATGCCACACCATCGCAATCAGGTTGCAATGATTCATTTTTCATGTCTGCAAGCTCATAACTTTTTCCCCCATCAGTATAAAAGTAAAATCATACTTTATAAAGATAGAAAGTCGAAAATATATAATAACATAAGGTCAAAAATATGTACGCATAAGAAGATAACGTCAAAATAGATATGTACTAACATAGAAGCTGAAAACTCGTATTGAACTTAAAACTGAAAGTGGAAAAGACTCACCCAAACATTTGTAACGTCAAAAATACAAATATATATAATTATAATAAAGTATCTTAAAATACTTGCACTAAGAATTAAAACCGAAAATGAAAATGGGTCTCGCCCAAGCATTCGTAACGCCATGTACCCCAAAAATAGTTGTTTGTGTCTTTGGGTTGAGCCCAAACAATAACTAATCAGTATCAACTACCGTAGACAGGTCTACCTGCCCACTTTCTTAACGAACCCAACGAATAAGCCATTGATATTATAGTCTGTAGCCCGCAATATCGATAACACATTGTTGTCTCGATAAACAAGTAGTAATTTCCGAAGTGCACAAAATTATCATTTTGTCCAACTCCAAGGTGACATCATCTGAAGCATACAGTTTCCCATATCGAATTTAGATCCTTCAAATACCAGTTTCACAATACTTTTCTATCTAACAAGTGTTGCCGGTAGAATCTCTCATACTACGTCTCAAATAGTGCCATACCCAAATCAAAATTAAAAACTATCGTCGTAAACAACTCCAAAAGAGATCAGTGCAAATTCAAATCATGTCGAAACCATAAAACGAATAAACATAACACGTCCTCCAAGGTCTAGAAAGCTCGTTTAGCCTGTCTAACAGTTTGAGAATGAAATGCAGTATTGGACAATAACTTAGTACCTATGGCCTTCAAGAAAGCTTCACAAGACTTAGAAGTGAAATGTGCATCATGATAAGGTACAATAATGACAGCACGCCTTATAACCGAATAATGTGATTCACAAAGCCTAACTGAGCTGATTCATTGAAAATTTCTCTCGAATTTAGCAAATGGCTCTACCGAGAAGGCTAACAGAACACTCAAGAATTTAAGGGTCAAAACAAGTCCAACAAATCTAAAGTATAAGATAACTGGACTTAATGCGTAGCTTTGATGCAAGAACTCGTGTATGTACCTAACTTGATTGTGTGGTGGCAAGTTGAGATGGTTAAGCGTGGACTCGACTCGATCGGTACTTTAAAATAATCTGATAGGTTGTAGCTTAGACCTTTTTCCCATTCCAGTATTCACAACAACTATTACAACGATAATCTCAGGGATATTCAATCACTAGTAATAATGATTCACTCAATAGGGTGATAATAAGTGATTAAATGACTAATGGTCTCAGCTAAAATTTTCGAATCTCAATGGTTTTCTTGAACAGTCTATTTTCTTAGAAATGATACGAAGTGTTTTAGGGTAAACATGAACTCGCAGTTGACTAGAATGCCTTCTAGTACCAGGAGGTGAATCTGGGATTACGGTTGAAATTGATGTTAATCGAGACGTCGGTCTAACAAAGTCTAAACTGAAGAATTATGCCAAGTGATTGAAGTATAGTCCTCACAGGCTGGTAGATAAAATGACGAGTGAGTTGATTACCAAATACTGAAACGTCGTCATAGTCTCCATGTGTATAAGGTGGTTTGTACAAGAAATCTATGGTGACATTCACCAATTTCCATTCACATCCTCAGTGGGTCCCCAATAACCCAAGAAAGACAACCATGGGAACTTTTTCCCACCTCCAAACAGGAATAAAAAGAAATTGAGATAAGCCTGATGGCTTCCATCTCATAGCTTTCACTTACCAGTAAATCAGACGCTACTCACATATTCATCGATATCCCATTCATACAATACCAATAATAAAATGGACGAAAACAGTGGTACAATTTAGTACTGCCAGCATGCATGGCATACATTGAAATTTGAGCTTCATAAAGAATTTTCCTTTTTCATAGCTTCCTTACCCTTAAGCAAGAACAATTTTTTTCTTATCAATAGAGTTCTAACTCCTCAGACTTTCAAATCCCTTCTCATGTCATCCGAAAATACTCACTGTGGATCGGATGCCAAAGTAAAGCCAATTCCTCGAAGAGAAAATGATAGTGGGACATGGATAGCTCGGATAGAGGTAAGCTGTCCATGGGATTTCTGACTAACAACATCAGCTATGACATTTACCTGACCAAGATGGTACTCAAAAGTGCAAACAAGATCACCGATGAGTTCCATCCACCACTCCCATCTCAAACTTAACTCATTTTGTGTGAAAACACACTATAACTTCTTTGGTCAGAAAGGATGCAATACTTTTTGCTGTAGAGAAAATATTGCCAAATTTTACAGCAAGGGAAATTGTTACTAGCTCTAGGTCATGAATAAGATAATTCCTTCCGTGAGGTTTGAGATGTTTGGGAGCATAGGCGATGACCTTCCCATGCTACATTAGAAAACAACCCAAATATGAGAAGGATGTAAAACCAGCGGCTTAAAACTCACCACTAACGTCAAGAAAAGCAGGGACGGAAGCATGAGTAAGACGATGTTCCAAACACCAAAAATTTATGTTCCCAACCTTCGTACCACAAAATTTCTACGAAGAAAGGGTGTCATTAGATTTTCAAGTATGACGATAACCATTGGCTCAAGGTAAAAGATAAGGTGGTTCACTTCATACGGTTCTAACCGTCAAGAGGCACATGCATTACTTGGTCATGTTGCATCAGCGTGTACCCAAACATTCAATAAAACATCACCGTAACATTCAAAATTTATCGATATCATCAAAAAGTGTAAAAACAATGATCAAGTGTGATAATACTTCTGTTGTCAAAAACTTCATTCACCTCCAACATCTGAAACAAGATTGACTTGTTACCTAGCCAGAAATTAATAGCACAAAGAATCGTTAACTGCCGACAGAAAATGACAAGACCAAAGATATTTCATATTTCACAACACCTTGTGAGGATTTCAATTTCCAACGGTCGCAACCTTTTCGGAAATTGATAAGAATGACATCTGCTACAAAGGAGTCTCCCAAGAAAAGTATCTACTCTAAACAAAAACAACGTTCGAAGAATTTAGTGTACATCTAACTGTCGAAATTTAATGATCTTGACCACATTGTTGGAGTAAGCAAGAAGGTTACCGATAGAACAATTGCCGAGATTTGTTCTAAGGGTCCACATAAATTTCCTCAACCAGAATGACAAATTCGAGAACATTGGTTCGATCCTACCAAACTAACACTTGTTAAACTATGCTTACAACTGGTGCTTCCTTACTTTCTCCAACATAAACTTCAGATATTTCAAGAAATTTCCATATAGATATGACTATGCTCGCCAATCCTAGGGAACGCATATCACAGAGTAATATCATCGTTTTAGATCTTCAACTAGTCTTATCCAAACTTTATCCCACTAAGATTTTTCTGTTTCACAACACTTCTATGTAGATCTGACTTAGCCCGCCATTCCTAGGACACGCATGTCACATAGTAACATAACATTTTTGGACCATCAGCTGGTCTTAACTAGACTTTCTCTTACTGAGATTTTTCTATTTCACGTCACTTCAATGTAAATTCGACTCTGCCTGCCATTCCTAGGGAACGCATGTCGCAGAGTATCGATCCATTGTTGAAAGTCGTCCAACAATCCATTTCGTCACCGATGAGGCATAATCTCGACATGAAATTTGTACTTCAAACAGAATGTGACAATTCAGATAGGAAAAGGTTTGCATAACTGCATAGAATGGTACCAAATCCGGAAGTTGTGACATCCAGATGATTTCAAGGTCGACACACTACAACAGTAATCGAAGATCCTAAGTATGCTCTTAACAATCCATGCTCTAATACCAAATTGACACGCCCGACCCCGATATCTTCCAAACACCAGGGTAGGCACGTGCTGGCTGACACCCGAATGTGACGAAGCCATACTAACATGCAAGAGAACTATGAAGAAAGAACGAATATAAATAAAACTCATAAATTTAACTATAATGAATATGCAATTATGGAACCTGTTCAGAGCATACAACTAATCCAGAACATTGTAAAAGGAATATTATAAAACTATACGAACAAAGAAATGGGTCCTACGCCAAGATGACTCGAAGATACGATGTGGGAATGCCTTGACGCCTGGATTGTACACCTTGATTCTAAGTCTTGAGGGGGGCACAAAACAAAACATGAATGGACCAAGTTTATATACAAGTAATACTAAAACAATCTTTCATCAACGTACTGACCCCCAGGTTTAGAAAACTCATATAGCATAATAAGTAATAAGTTTTTCGAAAACCCTCGCATGCCATAAAACCTTTTATATCATATATGGTGTGCTTAATAGTGGTATCATCATTCTCTAGAAGGCCCTTAATCACCCAACCGAAGCCATATTTAAGTATCATTCCCCCGAAGACCCTTCATCACCTGACCAAAGCCATATATAAATATCATTCGTGCAAAAGCTCTTCATCACCTGACCAAAACCATATATAAGTATCATGTGCCCAAAGGCACATAGTATGAATAACCACTAAGTAAGCACAAAAAATCATGAACATAGTCTTTCCAAAATATATCTCATTGGAGCCCAATAACTCAAACATCATATCATAAATCCATAGGAGTGTTCTAGCACAAAACATCATCACCATGTTCATAAATATATATAAGCATAAATATTTCAAAGAATATAAATTCAATAAAGCATGATATTTCATAAAGCGTAAATCTGATTTACTTATAAACATTTCATAAAACGTAGTCATAAAATCATGCCTTTCATGTATGCATTTCTAATAACAAAATCATGCATTTTGGAAATGGTCCACTCACAGATACTCCGCAGTCGACAAAACCAAAAGGGTGGGCCCCCCTTGGGCACACCAATTAAGACCAAAAAGCAAACATGACAAAATATCTCCCAATCAAAGTGAATTTACAAAATTGCCCTCAACGTTCTGTAAACTCCGGGACGGGTCGTTACAATATGGGCCACAATGTTTCTATCACTCTATGAGGCAATTATTATGAGCACAACTGTCTTCTACCGCTGCTACGTTTTGGGGCATGTTTTTAGTAGTGATAAGCCAGTCGTGGATTACATTACGGTCATGGCACCTCTGATTTGTATCTCAGTATTTATGGATAGCTGACAAGCTATTTTTTCAGGTACATTCCATCATATGTTTTCTCATAGATATGCTTGTTTATTGGGTGCAAGTAATGCTACATGGATTGCCTATGTATACAAAAAGTGTTTTTTTTGCCATGCTTTTTGAAGAAGTACCAACCAAGTGTTCATTCGAAAATCTCTCGCAAACATAAAGCAGTTATGCTCGAAGCACTTTTTATAAGAAGTATAACAAAAAATAACTAAAAATTGTTGAGAATGAATGGGAGGAGAGACCTTACATGTGCTCATAAGTAAGTTGAGCTACTATCCATATTGCCAATTAGTTCTATAGTGGAACCTTAACTTTTTTCAGGAATCCAAATGCTTTGAAATATTACTTTCTAGTGCTTCCAGAAGATAGCTAAATATGGTCTTCATAACTCATAAACATTGCTAGTTATTTATGTCAAACGCTTCCAAACATGTTTTGATTATTTGAAAGTGGTTTTTGCAATTCCAAACATACCCTAACTTGGGACACAAATATATAGGAAAAGTGTCACAATCCTATGCTTTGGATTGTTAGGTAGTTAGGAGCTTACTTGGCTATTAAGTTTCCTAGTTACTATAAATAGTAGTAAAGTCACAAGTGTAAATATCTTCAGAAATATCCATCTTTCTCTCTAGTATCGCTTCAACTTCCATTACTGCAACTCTGAGTTTTCTTCATTTCTTCACTATTGTTGGATTGTTAATATGGTATCTAGCTCAAGTTTGTCTGTTACTTGGGATGTGAGGTGAAATAGGCTGATTTCTGAAGGATATCTGAGCTTTGTGATCTGCATCAATGCGGTAGGATCTTCAATTTCTTATCAGTGATCAATCTCAAGTGTGATTTTTCCTGAATTTGAGTTGAATTTGGCTAAATGATTCCAAAATATTTCAGTGTTTTGATGATTTTTTTAACGCACGAAGCTGATTCTTATTTGTTTGATAGTTGAGTGTGAAAACTTGCATCTTGAAATTTGTTAAAGGCAAGAAGATTTAAATCTGTGAAGTTGCGAAATCTTTGCGCAAAGTTTTGAATTTGATTGATTATTAGCTATAGAATCTTGAATCTCGAAACTTTTTTTTTTTTTTTTTTTGTGATTTGATCTGAAAAATTGAAAATTCGATTGTATATGTTTGAGATTTCTTGAAGAGTATCTGATTACTATTTCATTGATAATACAAATGGCTTCTACACCTCTTCGAATTGATGGTATACTAGGCATGGTCACTATCCGTTTGCAAGATGATAACTTTGCAAAGTGATCATTTCAATTTCAATCTATGCTAGAAGGATAAGTTTTGTTTGACTATTTTGAGGGTGCAAATGTTTGTCCTCCAAAATATGTGATATCTCTAGAAAGTGGGTTTACCAAAGAACTTACTCAGGCATATCGTGACTAGATCAAAACTGATAAAGCATTGTTAGGTCTGTTAATTGCTACACTTGGTGATGAAATAATTGAATATGTTGTTGGTAGCAAGACTGCATATGAAGCATGAACTTAGCTATCTGATCGTTATGCCACTGTATCTCGAGCCAAAATTAATCACTTGAAGACTGAACTTCATACCATTAAGAAAGGAGATGATTCAATTGAGAAGTACCTTATTCTATTGAAAAATCTAAAGGATCAGTTACTTGTTGCTGGCTGAAAGCATATAAGATAATGATCTTATTGTTGCTGCACTAGCAGGGTTACCTTCTGAATATAACATGAAGAGGACTGTAAACGTTGATAGAGAATCTCCTATAACTCTTAAAGAGTTTCATGCATAGCCACTCAGTGCAAAGAAGATAGTTGGAGAACTTCAAACCTTTATGCAATTTCCAATGACTGGAATGTTTTGTCAAGGGGAATCCTCTATTGCTGGAGCTAATATACAATTTCATCAAGGTGAATCATCTATAATAGGAGCAAGCAGACAACTCTACCACGGACATGTCTTTCCAGGAAATTTTCAAGGTGGACAACAATCAAATAAATGATATGGTTTTGTTGGACAGTCTCAAAGATTCAATGGAAATAGAAATGGCCCTTCTAGAGATCACTTTACTCAAGGAAAAATATACCTCAACAGTTTCATTCTCAAAGAGACAATGGAGGATACAATGGTCCTAGATACAACTCAAGGCCAAGGTTTTGATGGAGGCAATGGAGAAAATTTTGGAAATAAAGATGGATCTTTATGGGGTTCATAGAATGGAAAGGGCAGAGGTCTAACATAATTCCGGAGTGTCAAATATGTAGCAAGAGAATGCACACTACTCCTAACTGCTACTCATGAACGAACAAATGCCTGCATCTGTGGCAAACAAGGACATGTTGTACTCAGTTGCTTTCATAGGAGCAATAATACCTTTGAGGGAGCACAACCACTAGTAACTATCAATGTAATGAATGCACAAGCTTCACCAGATTGCAAAACCAGTCAAGCATGGCTAATGGATAGTGGAGCAACCTACCATATAGCAAGAGATATGGCAGATCTGAGCTTAATTACACCATTTGAGGGGATCAAAAGATAACTGTTAGAAGTGGAGAGTGTCTTCCTGTGAAGAATACTGGTTTTTCCTTAATTCAAACTTCTTCAAAACCTTTACATCTCCATACTGTCTTGCATGTTCCGGAACTTGCTGCTAGTCTTTTATCTATTTACATTTTGTGTAGGGATAACAAATCTTATGTAATCCTTGATGAGTATAATTTTTGGGTGTAGGACAAAGCAACAAAGACAATTCTCATGAGATGAAAGAATAGTGGAGGCCTGTATTACATCTCCAAACAGTTGTTCTTCAAGTATAATGAACTGCTGCAGTCTACACCAAAAATTTTTCTGGGACAGTTAATAAAGGCATTTTTGTGGCATCATAGGCTTGGGAATCCTACTAATGAAGTTAAATAGTATGCTTTCGAATTCCAAGATTACTTACACATGTGATATAAATAAACATATTTGTAGTTCCTGTTTGAATGGTAAAATGTCTAGACAAGTCTTTGAACCAAGAAATCATGAGTCTGTAAAACCTTTTGAAAGAATTGGTAGTGGTGTGTGGGGACCATCATCTGTTGTATCCATTGATGTGACAAGCCATGTTTAGGCCTACTCACCCTTATTCTTGGCTCCTCTAGGATTTTAGTGGTAGAGTTCATGTGATGACGAGGATTTCTGGCAAAAGCTAATATGAATGATGTTTCTCATTACGGTATAAATGCTATTAACCCAGTGATAAGGGCTCGACCCCGCTCATATGCTTACTCTAGTATTAGTTACTTTAGGTTTTAATTTACTCGCACTTTCCACAACACCATCACTTTACGGCCGTTTCACCTTTCAGACTATATGCCTGCGAATTCGTCCATAGGTCAAATTGGATATGTAATTATTGGAATAATTGTTGGAGACTCAAATGATGGATATGCAAGCATGATAACTTATATGTTGTTGTCGATCAGCATAGCTTGATGTGGGTGTCCAGGTGGACATGGTGGACATACTGGATCGAGATATTTCCACTTTTATAAGAATATAATTGAAGATAAAAAAAAGTTAATAAATTAAAATTTGTATTAATAAATTCAAAATATTTAGTGGGCGATACTGAATAAAAATATACATTAAATATTAAAACAAGAGTGCTGATAAACCCACCTCATTATCTTATTTCTTCACCCACATTTTAATGAAAATATTAGAGACACGTTTATCCTTCTAGAAAAAGACTTTTAAACCCTACCCATTTTCTCTCCCTCACTGTCTCTCTCTCTTTGTCTCCAGTTTTCTCTCTTTTGTTTCATCTCTCTCCTCGGCTTCAACCGCCACGACCGAGCCACGACTCAAGTTGTTGTTGTTCTAGTACTTTCATTGTAGCCTCATTGTAGGCTTCCTTTGCCCTTGTGTCATTTTTTCACTAAAATTCATTTCATGTTCTAATACTCAGATACAATTAAAACTTGAAGATGAGGTAGGTTTGAAAGGTTGGCGAGGTTGAAAATAGAGGCGGAAGCGGGAAAGGGATGGGATGATAAGGGGGATGAAGCTTAGTTGTCCTTCACGGGCTACTCTTTCTTCCCTACGTTGTCCTCTTACTCACAACCTTGGCTACCAATTAACAGATTTTGCTGCTAAAGGAAGTTGAGGGAAGGATTGGGGTGCAAAAAGTACAATGAAGAGGTGGTGATGTGATATAAGGCTATTTTAGGAACAATAGTGGGTGCGGAAATGAGATTTTAGTTTTTAAATTTTTTATAGTGGGTGAATTATAATATGGGTGGGAATATAAGACAATGGGGTGGGTCTATCATCATTCTAAAGCAAAAACGGAATTTGAATTTGAATTAAATACACATCAAATGACTAGAATCAAATATGTAACCTACCACATGTTTTAATAAAACTTCAATATTTTTTAAGTCAATCTTTTCACTGGAAATACGATCACATAATCACTTTTTATCTAAGTTTACCCCAATTTTTATCTACACTCCATTAAGAATTTAAATTTAAACCTTTTCTAATTTCACCATGTTTCTTCTAAAATTACCCTCAACGACCAGCACCACAAACACCCTAACGCTGCCTCCCATGAATCACTAATTTCTGAATTTCACTATAGTCCAACATCTTTTTGTCTCTTCTGTACTATTCGATATAAACCAACATGTTGGTTCTGAATAAAACTCTTCTTTTGTCTTTTGACACAATTAAAAGTTATTTATTTATTTTATTTTATTTTTTATTTTTTAAGTAAACCTAAGTGATGGGGTTATATATATATATATATATATATATATGAAAATGGTCATCTGGAGGGATGCAATTGATCCTAAATACTGTGCTGACTGTTTGAATTGGCGGGGGCAGCCTATGAACTTCGTTTCGTTGTGATCGCTGCAAAGAGTGACCTCAACCAATTCAGTCATCCCGGCCCAGTCTTAGTTGTTTAATAAAAAGGCTACTCTTATCACATTTTCATACCACCTCTCTAATGGAGATGGGACACACATGTGTTGGTGGTCCTCCCCCTATTAGAGAGGTGGTACAAATGTAGTATGAAAAGTGTGGTATGTGTAGCATGACTCGTTGAATTGGCACTTGAGTTTTTGTACCTTATTTGGTACCTTTGTGTATAGCATTTTCAGTGCAAACCGCCTCAAGGGACAGTCGAAGGCCACCAACCAGAAATTGCAATTACTACTAGTGCCAAATGACTAATCTACCATTGCTCAAGCTTAGCGAGATGATTGAGGTTGCTTCTTCTGCACTGCCTATAAATAGAGCAAGAGGCCTTCACTATCTATTGGGACACATAATCCTCACACAACCTGCCCCTGAAAGCGAGTGGTGAACTCTTGTTACCACAAGGGGCCTTAGTCAAGCCTTAAATAGGCCCTTAGGCTCTCTTGTAAAAACAATGAGTTTGTTTAGGCATGCCACTGTTGGCCAATATAAACGGATTGTTTTTTTTTTTTTTTTTTTTTTTTTTTTGAAGTTGTTTAGTGTGCCATTTGCCTGCACCGCAAGGAATTGGCCTTCGTCTTAAGAGCAACTCCACCCCTAAAAACTTTGCACCAGCACCCAGTCCATTTATCCACTTCAGTGAACAGTAATAGGCCAAAGCACCTCCACCCCTAAAAAAATGTGCTGGCACCTAGTCTAAAAATGCGCTGGCACAAACGATCTCCACCCCTACAAAGTGCGCTGACACCTAGTCCATTTAAAATATTAATAATTTTTTTATAAAATAATAAATTAAAAAAATAGTTTTAATTTCGGATAGGATTTTTAACCAATCTCGTCATGCCACGTGTCATTATCCGAACATACTATTTTGTGAATAAATTTCCGCTAAGATTTTCAACCAATCCTGACAAGCCACGTGTCACTTCCTGTTTACAATAATATAGGCAAGATTTCGATAAGATTTTCAAGCAATCTTGTCACGCCACGTGTCATTATCCGAACGTATTATTTTGTGGATAGATTTCTGATAAGATTTTCAACCAATCCCGACACGCCACGTGTCACTTCCTGTTTACAATAATTTAGACAAGGTTTCAATAAGATTTTCAACCAATCACGTCGTGCCACGTGACATTGTCCAGAACCTTATCTTTTCTTTTTTTGTCCATATAAACCCTACATCCCCACATCCATCCTCACACTGAACTCAATCATTTTTTTTAGCTCAGAATCCTTCTTTATCGTTTTCAAATCTTGAGTTCTTACAATGTCTTCTTTAAGGAGAGTGTATAAACAGTTGCAAGAGCAGCAGAAAAGGTTGTTGGCACAATAGGAAGAATTGGTTAATCTTGACGAAGGTGGAGGTGGAGATGAGGCATTCGCAATGGAGGAGGATGAGGATGATCACCATAGAAGGCGGAGGGCCTCACATTCCTGCTGTATCATAGAAGCTGTGGGTCAAATAGCCAAACCCAGACATGCGGCAAACATCGATAGAAGAAGGGAAAGACAAGGTAAAGATCTCTTGGAAGATTATTTATTCCCAACAGTGTTTCCCTGATCATGTTTTTAGACATCGTTTTAGAATGCAACGAAGTTTGTTCGATAAAATCGTGAGTGCTATTTGCAACCATGATCCATACTTTGTGCAAAAAGAGGATGTTTTTCATGTTCTAGGTTTTCTTCCTGAGCAAAAAATTACAGCTGCCTTGCGAATGCTTGCATATGGAGCATCTGCATATTAAGCGGATAAGATCGCAAGGATGTGAAAAACAAATGTCCTGGAGTCCTTGATGCGGTTTTGCTCTGCAATTGAAGCCCTCTACACTAATGAGTACCTTCGGAAACCCACGCCAAGGGACATGCGAAGGCTTCTAAGGAAGGGTGAGATGCAAGTCTTCCCTGGCATGATTGGAAGCATCGACTGCATGCACTGGACTTGGAAAAACTGTTCAAGTGCGTGGCAAGGAGCTTATTGGGACAGAAAAGGAGCCAAAAACATCATTTTGGAAGCAATGGCTTCATTTGATACATGGATTTGGCATGCTTTTTTTGGTGTTCCAGGAACTCAGAATGACCTAAATTTCCTTGCCCAATCTCCAGTGTTTGACGAACTGCTACAAGGAAATGGGCCGAGATGCACATATTAGGTTAATGGTAATAAATACGAGGGACCATACTACCTTGCAAATGGCATTTACCCAAGGTGGTCAACATTTGTCAAAACAGTACCATATCCACAGAGTGAAAAAGAAAAACACTTCGCAAAGTGTCAAGAAGGGTGTAGGAAGGATGTCGAGCGTTATTTTGGTATCTTGCAAGCTCGTTGGGCGATTGTCAGGGCTACAGTTAGAATATTTAATGTCGAGGCTCTTCGATCCATCATGATGACGTGTATTATTCTCCACAACATGATTGTTGAAGACGAGTATGATTATGATGCCGTCGATGAATACGAGCTGGATCCGATGAACAACTCAAGAACACAAATCTACTATGCTCATGACCAGACCGAATATCCCGTGCAACACGAGCTATTGGAACAGGATGGACGTTATAATGAATTGATCGTTTAGCGGTACACTTCATTGCAAGAGCTATACTGGCACGTAATCTGCCAGAATGACTTGATTGACCACCAGTGGGGATTGCACGAAGGTGAAGATAATTAAAATAAGGCTTGTCGTTGAAGAATAAAATGTATTGTTTTTTAAGTAATCTTATTTAGTGTGTGTGTTTTTTTTTTTTTTAAGTTTATATGGTAAGGTTATGTAATTTTATTTGGTGTTTTTTTTAAAAGTTTATTTGGTAAGTTTATGTAGTCTTATTTGATGTGTTTAAATAAAGTACAAAAAATAAATATGAAATTAAATAAATTTCTAAAAATAAATAAGAAATTACAATAAGAAATTAAATAAAGTTCTAAAAATAAATAAGAAATTACATAAGAAATTAAATAAAGTTCTAAAAATAATAACAAATTACATAACAAATTAAATAAAGTACTACAAATAAATACGAAATTATACAAAGTCTGTGGAGTTAGGATATGTGGTGCTAGGATCTTCGTTGCTAGGATTTCTATAGCTAGAACCCTTTCAACTTGTTTTGGCATCTCTTCCATGCCTCCTTTGCACAACATCTCTTTTTTCCAATGTCCAAAAATATTTTGAATTCGGAGACAGTCCTACTAGAGACTTGTTCATAGTGTCACGATCTGCTTGAGCCATCATTTCTTCTCTAAGCATCTTATTCTCTCGATGAAGTGCTTCTCTAATAATCTTGTTCTCTCGATTAACTATTTCTCTTTGTCACTTAGCCGCCGCATCACGAGCCTCAGTAGCTGCTATTATTGCTGCCACAGCAGTAGCTTTTTCCTCATCTCTAGCCATTTCCCACGCCATGTTCAGTTCACCATGGCGAGCAAGTTCCTCCATATATTTAATGTAGTCATTTTTGGAAGAATTACCTTTTTTCTTTGATGCCTTTTTACCTTGAGTCCTGAGGGACTGACGAGTTGGTTAGGTCTCCGGCACTTCTTCAGGCGTCCCTTCAGTGTCTTCAAATGTGTTGGATTCTGGTTCGGGCGTGTCTGCTTTTGGCGAACTGTGTAGACCCATACCGTGCATGACAACTTCTGGACCGGTTGCCACAATTTTGTATCTAAGGCAATCTTTGACAATTTGCCAACATTCCCATTTGTTGAATGATTTGTTACGGTTCTTTATATTGTAGAATGCTTGTGCTTGTATTGTCTATAAAAATATGGGATAAGATAGTATTAAAAAATACGGGTGTAACACAAATAAATAAATTAAAATATTGATGCGCGTGGAATGCATATAAATTACATAAGAAATTACATAAAAATTACATAAGAAATTAAATAAATTAAAATATTGACGTGGGTGGAATGCATATAAATAAATAAAAATATTGTTACCTGATCCGCTAAACTTGTCCCACTACTCAGATTACCGGAAGCATAAGAGATGGCATTTTTCCAACAAGTAAAGGATGCGTTGAGTTTTTTCCAACGACCTTGAAGACCTAGATTAGATCTAGCATCTTTTTCATGTACATCGCAAAACACTTTCGTAATTTTGCTCCACATTTCTCGCTTATCCATCTCATTACCCGTAATCGGGTCATGAGTAGTATGAACCTAACATTCACATAACATAACATCTTCAATGAGCTTCCACGAAAGTCATTTTTTTTCTTCAAAGTGTACAAAATATTCAAATGTAGAAAGTGTAGAAAGTGTAGAAAATATTGAAACGTGGTGTAAGGTGGAAGATGAGGGTTAGGTATTTATAAAAAAAAAAATTTAATTAATTTTTTAAAATTTTTCTGTATTTTA
The DNA here is from genome assembly GCF_019419815.1 of Pyrus x bretschneideri. Taxonomy (NCBI): domain Eukaryota; kingdom Viridiplantae; phylum Streptophyta; class Magnoliopsida; order Rosales; family Rosaceae; genus Pyrus; species Pyrus x bretschneideri. The sequence goes on from NW_025999441.1 coordinate 164,782, forward strand.
AAAAAAAATTAATAATTTTTAATTAAATTTTTAATGTTGTTAATTAATCTAGACCGTTGGATTTGAAAAATATTCAAATCCAACAGCCAACGAGCTGCCACGTGGCCAGCGGTCAAAATTCTGACCGTTGGGCCTTTTTTTTTTGTTTTATTTTTTTTGGGTGAAAAAAACGTGGACCGTTGATCTGTGATTGGACGGTCCATTTTAAAAGTCAAATTTAAATTTTTTTTACCATTGGAAATCCAACGGTCTACAAAAACTAGCTGTTGGAAATCCAATGACACTAAGGAGGGCCACATAGCCCTAATCTGGGTGAACACAAGTTGGCTGACAAGCGGGCCCCGCCGCCTGCACCCTTGTCTCCTACTCGCGCCCAGTCACGAGTGTGCTGCACGCACCAGCCAAATAGGCCGGCCTCTGGGTCTGTCCGAAATGGGCCGGTTGTTGTCTGGCTTGGGTTGGGTGCCAGGTTGTTTTGCCGGCTGGAGCACTTTGACAGGGTGCTGGGCTATTCCACCTCCAGTGGAATTGCTCTAAAGGAATGTTATCTTGGAGGAGTTAAATCCATACTTAGGTCCTTTTATGTGCCTTGAAAACAAGGAGTTTATCATTTTCTTGTGCTAAACACCCAAAAAAAAAAAAATAAATAAATAAAAAACCCAGGATCGCAAATTGATCAAAAAGAGATTTTGAGCCAGTGAACAGCCTTTGAGTACTGGGGGAATGCAGGACAGTAAAGCAAAATGAATAAACAAAGGGATATATCAGCAAATATTCAAGAAACATTGATAACTAAGCGAAACATAAAGACAATAGCGTGAAAGTAAGTAACAAATACGAGCCATCGAGCAAGTTTTTAACGTAGTCGGGCAAGTTCTTCTAGTTGTGGGCAATGTACTAACAAAGGGCTTTTTTTTTTTTTTTTAAAAAAAAAAACAAAGAAAATCAATAAATCAAAATGAAAGTAGCAAAACTAAAAATACAAGAGAATGTCTTGGTTACAGAGGGAATGCTTGAAAAGTAAGCGGCAAAGCTTTAAAGAAGTCTTTTGATTTGCGTTGAGCGTCTCTTTATCTAATCCCCTTGCCGCCTTTTATAGAAGCCTTTTTTCTTCAAAATTAAGTCCTTGTAACTCGGTTCATTCCCTTTTCTTCAATTGTGATGTGATGTTTGTCAGAGGATTAGTCCTTATTTGGATACTCGAGCTCGGATCCTCTCCGATTTACAAGTTTTTCCACGGAAACTAAAGTGTTATACCATGCATCCAAATTAAATAGGAGACAATGGAACTTTGTCCTCAACTTACTTGATTGGAACAATAGTTTCCACATAAATAAGAGCTTCGAAATCTATAACCTCACTGACAGTAAGAGGAATATGAATATACTTGAGATTTCGGGTACTACAATTATAAGAGGTGGCTCTTCCATCGGAGGCAAGCATAAGAAGCTCGTCACTTTTCCAAAATGTCAATGGTTGCTTAATGCCTTGTAAGGGTCCAACGGTTAGGAGTTTTGTCCATGAACTCTTAACTCCGTCATAGTCGTCCATTACCCATATTTCACATGATTGAGAATCCTCACTTGGATCAAAACGAGAGCAAAAGGAAACAAGGGATTCATTACGAAGAAAAATATAATCAAAACTAAACCCGGATTCTCTACTAGTAGGGAATTGTATTATACGAAGTATCTCATTACCTAAATCAAATGAAAGTATGTATTCCTTGCCATCCGTTGCATACAAATAAAAAAATCCCTTCAAGTACACTGAACAAGACCAGGAATAAGTTTTTCTTGATATATCAATCTTGATCTCTTTCCAAGAGTTGGAAGCCATGGTATATACCTCAGCCGTGTGAGGAAGAGCAATCCGATGATAATATGTTTGCTCATCATCTGAATACTCGCAATTTTCTATAATTCGCACAACCTTGTATTGTTTAGCTTTGCAATCATAGCCAAATCCCATTGCTTGAAAGGTTGTTTCCAATTCGAATTTTCCCTTGGGATGGGGTAGAAGAAGGCAAGAATCGGGAAGTTGCCTGAATTCCCTAATTCCAGGATTGCATAAAACAACATTTTTCCCTGTTATTACACAGACAATCCCATTGCAACAACCGTGAATCAGTACTGGGTGATGGTCTTCCATTGGAAACGGAATGTTTAGCTCCTCAACATCATAATGAAGGTTGTGCTTATCACTATCAATGGAAAGATTAATAATGGACCATAAAATTTCATATTTCCAACTCTCGTCTGGGAAAATGTGAGCCTGAGAACGATTGAGAACGATAGAAGTTGAGGACGAGAGGTTATTGTCCATGGAATTGCTAAGGTGTTTGGCCACAAAACTTGGACTCTTGATGAGAGTGCACCAAGACTTGCGTATGCATTTGAATCGCATCAGAGACTTAGGCGGCAACCTGGACAGGATTTCGACCACCTTATCTTCAGGAGTTTCATTTTCATGCACCTGGGACATTTTGGCAGTTTTGCTCCACTGGAATTCTTCACACGTATATATATACACAGGAAAGAACACCAGTTTGAGTGACAAACTAAATTAAACCCCAAGTCCCTAAGGCCTGGTAGATCAAAGTTCGATTATTAAACATATCACCACATAAGATGCCAAAATCTAACAGTACTAAATAAACTTGGAGTTCCATAACCACAACGTATATAGCTATCAAAGAAAAGATGGGCGATCCACAGTTGGCGTTTTTTGAGTTTTCCAAAGAAAACAAGGGTGATCCATTTAGTTTCGAGTTTTATGGAGAATCGTATGTTCAAATTTACTATTTTTAATATATTATTTTTTATTGATACAAAAATAACCATTCGGGTATTACATTTTAATTCTACATTAGATTAACTAAGGAAGAAAAATTCACATGATACCCCTACATGGGCCCGCATGTAACATGATTTTAATTAACTAAGAAAAGAAAATTCACAAATTCATGCAAGAGTTTTAGTTAATCAAGTAAAAAAATTTCATTAAAAATACAATCACATAACCACTTTTCATCTAAGTTTACCCCAATTTTTAATTACACCCCCAATTTCTGAACTTCATTATAGACCGACATCTTTTTTTCTATTCTGTATTATTCAATAGAAACCAAAATGTTGGTTTTGATTAAAACTCTTCTTTTGTCTTTTGACGCAATTAAAATTAAAAAAAATAAAAAAATAAAAAAAACGTAAGTGGTTGGATAAACTTAGGTGAGAAGTTGTGTTCATTTAGAACTCACAACTAATTTAATATATATGAAAATGGTCATCTGGAGGTATGCAAGCGACCGTACTGCATATACAAGCAGCAGTACTAGCTAGGCCCGCTCTTAATACTGGATACCTTTGGCGGGACATAAATATTGTGCTGATTGCTTGTGTGGGCGGGGGCAGAAATATCCTAAAAATTCTGGAGACGACATATAGACTTTTTCTAAAGAAAACAAAAATGCCCTTATTAAATGAGTAAGGTGCACAAATATTCTCATGCGTAATTCAACATCTATGGAGGCTTAACCAGCAAACTACAACATCACCAAGCTCAAATCTTTGTTTTAGAATTCTGATCATGGTAAATGTAATTGTTGCTAAGTGTGAAGACAGTTGCTTAAGTTATATGAAGATTACACGCTATGTTAGTGATGAGTCCCAGGTGGAAAACTATTGGGAAGGTCTCAAAAGCCTTTTTTAACAAATACATGCAGGCTCTGAGACTAAAGGGTTAAATAAGATTAGATACATGTTCCGACTGAATAACTAAACTAGGATTTGGGAGATTGACTAAGAGCAAAACCTGAGATTTAGCAGAAATTTCATAGAAGCATCAAGAAGAGAAGCAGCATTGGAGCTCTATGGTTGTTCAGGTTATCATTTGGACATTAGGATTGAATTAGAATTGAGAACCCTTTAAATTCAAGCCATATTAGGGTAGAGGAGAATGAAATTTCACTTTGAGGGGACTAGACGTGAAAAAAATCCTCCGTTTCTAATCCGACTGTTTTGAAAGGGATTGGAATGGATAAGTTTTCGACTGAGTAATCCATCTTCTACCTGCAAGTTGAATTTTTTATTTCTTCCATCAACAAACGTTAAAAATTGTACCCATTCATGTCCAATACTATCCTCTATACCAAATGAGGCCTATTTAAGTTCATTAATTTGACATTTAACTTTTGCATTCACTACTACAGAAAACATCTTTCGTGAGAAAACAAGTTCATCGTGCAAAGCCGTCGTGCTAAATTTGGGGCGACGAAACCTTCATCGCCTAGAACTCGTCACGCAAAGGTTGAGAAGCAAACAATTGTGCAACAAAGGAGAAAGCTTTGTCACGGAAGACCTTTTCACGACGCGAACTAGCGACAAAGGTACTCTTCGCACTAAAGTTTAAGTGAAGAAGGAATGTCGTCAAGTCAAGTTTAAGGTTATGACAGAGCATCGTTGTGTTTAACTTTAGGCGATGACAAGGCTTCTTTAGGTAACACATTGTGCGGGGACGGGGCTTCGTCGGATAAAGGGATGCAACAAATTTGTCCTATCATATTCGGTTTTCAAGTTTTTTTTAATTTTTTTATTTATAAATACGTCGTCATTCCAACTTTCTTGCGACGAAAGAGTTCCAAGCTTTAAATCTTAGGTGACGAACGTTGTTCAATGTGCAAAAATTTTTAAATAATCTTTATGAAATTGCAGATTAATTAATTTTTTTGTTAAATTACATATTTTAATTTATTTAAAAGACAAAAAGAATAATTAGATTAATTATTATTTATATTATATGTATATGTACGTACAAGCCAAAAAAAATATCCTAATACAAAAAATAAAAGAATAAAAAAATAAAAAACATTAAAAGCCAGTGGTCGGGGTTTGTTGAGTCGAATGGCTGGGTATGTGCTGTATGGAATGGCTGGGAACTTGATAACTGAGCTAGCTGGGAAGCTGAGGATGGCATGGGAAACTGAAAGCCGGACAATTGGAGGGCATATAAGATTTGGGACATCTGATGGCCTTGGACCACAAGCTACTGCTTCAGGTCATTAACTTGTGTCGTCAACGTGGCAACCTGTCCCAAGGTCTGCCCGGAAGAAGATGAGGCAGCAGTATCATGGCGTCGAGCATTCTTCATCCTCTGATAATCCCTACTAGACCTACAACTGAGTGTCTGATCCAGAGTCTCAGCCATGATCTTAAGACTATCCTCGGTCAGAATTATGTCCTCGATAAGGGTGTCCAAGGAAAGCTGTTATGCTTATCCACCATAGTAGAATGTAATAAGAAAATACATATTAATATTTTAATATTTATAAATGTAAGAATAATAACAATTACATAAACTTATATGCAATTGCTTAGTTGTCTAATTGTCGGGTCGAACATAAACTTCCTTGAACATGTCGGTCTTCTAGAACTTAGAACCCTCCTAAAGAAAGAGTTAAAAAAAATTTTATTAGTCCTAATAGAAATTAATATGTATTACAATTTAAAAAGGGAATTGTTATTGGCACTCCAAAAATCTCATTCTACACTCCAAACTTTCTATATTTGGAAAGAAAAATACACTTGTGAAGAGTGTAGAATGAGATTTTTGGAATGCCAATAACATTTCCTTTTAAAAATGATATACTTTTACCTGACATTGTTTCTCCAACATATAGGAGAAGGGCCTCGAATTAAAGTAGCAGAGAAGTTTCTTCTTCGACCTATTGATCATGTTGCCAAAGTCAAGTTAGTGAATGATTTTAGACTCAAGCAGTGGGTAAGAGAATTAAACTATTTAGATTGCGTTACCAGAGATGAACCCTAGATGGGTTTATTTATACCGTGGGGAGGAGGACCTATTTAGGATAAAATCATTGTTCTAAGCCAGGAGAATCCTAGAGGATATCTAGAAGTAGATATTGCACCCTCTTAGGAGTTGTGATTACTTGTGGTGCACGCTAATTCTGATATTGTAAGAACTCTAAGACTTAGAGGATATGATTATGTCCATATCCAGATCAGATCGCATGTCTTATAGAACAAACATGGTCATCTAGTGGAGTTCCTAGGACACAGCCTATTGCCTCGAGGTAAAGTTATGATGTCTCCGCTACTCTATATGATACAACTCTTCCTAGAACTGGTTAGTCCATGACTGGACTTCTAAGGCAACTGTATTTGAATCAGCTTTACTCCGGCCCTGGAAATCATAGTCCCATAATTGCCCCTAACTATTTGCCTGAGATGCAACCTATTCCCCTTGAGGATGGATTGTTATCCAAAGACCATGCATTTCAGAGTAAGCTGAAATATGTAACGTTGCGAGCTAGTCCTATTCATTAAAAGGGGTAATTGAGTTGTTCTTGGTTTTCCTCATGCATCCATCTGAATTTAACCATCATGATGATGCATGCCTCTGTTTTGCATGCATACTTCTCATTGATTAGCCTTGATTCTGCCTAGATTGATCTCTAGGCTGGCAACTCTTCATTTTCAATGATTTAAGTAGCCCCCTTAGGTCACTATTCCCTTCATTCTTCTATCTTGTGTGCCATAAAACCTGTTTTCACCTTAAACTACCTCTCCAATCCTAGTTTTCCGCTTGGTTTTTCGTTGAAGAAAATTCTAATCCCAGAAAGTCATGTTGTGTAAAGTAATTTTCACCACGTTCTCAGGAATGCTGATAAGCTCATATTTATATATATTTTATATCAAATTCACTTGTCTTTTCTTAGTTAGTTCCTTATATTTTTGAGTTATTTACTTTGTTTTTGTGTTTTGTAGGATTTGTCAAGCAAAGAAAAGAAAAATAGCACAAGTGAGATTTTAAGTAACAAATTCGTCAAAACTGTATGTGCAGGTCAGCTGATTTTGGAAGCAAGTTGCGGACAGCTCAGAATGAATTAGAGAATGAGCCTTACATGCTTGGAAAGCTACGGATGTCTATTTTCTGGAGCATTTCGATGGATTTTTAATATCATTTTTCTAGAAGAAGTTATGGCCGTTTTAACACTGAAAGGTTCCTAAGAGGCTGAGCAGTTTGTAACTGACAAGAAAGCATTGAAAGCAATAAATCCAATAAAACTAGTAGCCAAAACTGATGCAATCAAGAACAAACCAGCTGACACCTATTCAAATATCAGAGGAAATGGAATTAAAAGTGAGGATTAAGAGGGAGTTATTGGCATAAAGGCTACCCAAGGAGTTACAATTGTTTTACCATTTCCTCTCACTTATTGTCATCACTAAATGGCTACTAGTGGGTGAGTTAAGGAGAAGAAAATGATGCAGCAAGAATTGGTTTAAAAGTAGTGTTGGGGAAGGAAGGAAAGAGGAGAGCCTTAGTCGATTTCTTTCGGTTCTATTTTCTCAAACTCATGTCTATCTTTTGTTTTAACTTAAGGATTGTGTAACTAAATTTTTAGTAGTTAGGGGTTGTTTGAAGCCCCGAATATGATTGCAAGTTTGTTATGACATTTCATTTGAATTACTTTTATGAATGGATGAAAATTGATTCACTACTTGTCTCATTGATGAATTTTTTATGTGTTTTCTACGGATGCATACTTAGTAAGCATATCTAGGATTCTAACGCTATGAATATGTGTGTGCCTGCCCTTGTCAAATGAGGACCTACATATGTTCTAGAGTAATACTTGTTAATTGCGATTAACATGTGAACCAATTTCTAGGATAAGTAAGACAACGCCAGTACTTATGATGCCTTGTGATGACTCAAACTCTTTTCGTTCTTAATGATTTCTACTTGTTAAATATATGAACACACCCTTCTAGATTGCATGTTAGGGACTAAGTTAAGTTGAAAACGCCATTCTCTTAACATACTACATAAGAAAGAGTAATAGGTTGGGTTCTAACATTGAGCCAACTTGAGCATCTTCATCTAAAAATGAAAGGAATTTGAATGAAACATAACATGTTTGCATGATTATTTGGTGGTGGATAGCAATTCCACTAACTTGTTTTTCTTAATTTGTGAACTACTTAAAAATCTGTCTCTGTCTTGTTTTTGTTCGATTTCATTTAAATATCAAATCAACTCCAAAAATCCCAAAAACTTGTGTGAGTATAGCTCTGTGTGTCTAGTATATGCACATAAAATTTCATAGACTTTAAATAAGTGTAAGCCGGTCTAATAATTATTTTTCAGTGGCTGGTTAGTAGGGACAGCAGCCCAGTTTTTGTGACATTTTAAATAGTTAGATAAAACAATCTTCCGCGGGAAAGACCCTTATTTTCATATGCTACAATTGACAAATATTATTGTTAATAAGGAAAATTAATAGGACATTTGTATGCTACTTTGTGGTGTGCTTTTAATCCTATCAAATGCCTTCTTGCTTCTTGCAACTTGTTCTATAATATGCCCACTTCTTGTAACTTGTTCTATAACGTTCATCCCTTGTAGCACTCTTCATCCAGTCTTCGATGAAGGATAGGATCTACACGAACTGCGAAGATTCGCTGGAAGGTCCTACATCGCCGCTTTCTTCCTCATCTGTTCCTCACTGATGGTGATTGTGATGGTTCTTTGTTCAAACATTCACCTATATGGCACTCATGTGGCTTAAGTGTTGAAATCACACTAGAGTACCCATCACCAACCTTCTTCCTTGCTAGACATGTAGTGCAGAATTTGCACTGGAGTCCAATCCATTTGAGATGATGAGATGTTTTTGTGGCTTTGATAATAAACATGCATTTGTGCACACCAAACTATTGTACTAATTTGATCTCCTTTGTAATTTTGATAATAAACATGCATTTATGTAAGGATATTCCTATCTTTACGATTAGGAGCATTTTCCCTTTAGCTTATGCTACTTGACTAGGCTTTTACAAGGCACCTATTCTGGGCTGGTGTTACCCTTATATAAGTCACATAGGCGTTTAAATTGGCTTTGCATCCAACTCACCATTTTCCTTAGACTATATATGGTTTTTTGGCCCATATTGGGTTTTACCATAACAGGATTTTGTGAGACTTATTTCAATAAGGAAGTTCCCTGCTTGAGACTAACGTGTTCTCAGATCAATACTGACGAGGCGGTTTCCCCAACTTTGTCAAACGTTATGTTACATCTACTTGAGTATTTACACATTCACGGAGAAGTGTTATGAATATTATTTAGTATGTGACTGTGTAAATCCTAGTTAGGTTTGGATTCTAGATTATCCATTATTCTAGCGATTCTTTCCTTATAGGATTGTACTTACTTGGAGGACAAGGTCATCCTCTCCTCTTGGTTTACTATAAATAAAGGCACTGCCATAGAGAGAATCACAAAATCCCAAAGCATTCTACAATTTCTCCACTTTCTCTATTGATGTCGCACCGTCTCTCTCTCTCTCTCTCTCATATAAAATACGCCACAAAACTTTTGAAATTCACAAGGCTTTTTGGCCAAATGATCTTGGAGTGACATAACTCCTCACTTTAATCCTTGATTATATAAAATGATAGAAGTGGCCTTGAGTTTGACCGCTGTAAATCATTTTAGTCATTCTATGAAAAATTCGTCAATATCCTCAAGTCAAGTGGTTCATTTGACAAAAATACCCTTAAAATGGTGGTCACGTGGTTGTTCACGTGACAATTTAACAAGGATATCAATAGATTTTTCGCAAATGAACCAAAATAATTTATGGTGGATAAACTCAGGGACTAGTTTTATCAGTTTTCATTGTTAGTGACCAAAATAAGAAGTTATGTTAATCTCATAGATCATTTTTGGCTAAAACGGCAGTTATAACTGTTGCTATTTGCAACAACAATTTCTTATTAAGGCTTTAGGGTTGAGTTTTAATCTAAAAATCAATTAGATATAGGAGAATTAGTCCATTGCTAAACATTTCATGTGGGTCATTTCTTCGTATTCTCATATCTTAGTGCAGTAATATTAGATGGTGGATACACTCATTATTTTCCTTGATGATTTTAAAATTATGAAATCATAAAATGCGTGTCGCTTCTTGCTGCTCAAAATGATACTTTTCATCAAATCTAGCTTCTTATAATTTTTGTTGTTTTATTGATGAGGGGTTACGGGCATAGTTAGTAAATTCACATATTATACACGAATTTACATATTTTGAAAAAAAAATCTTCCATTTTCTATACACGTTTTAATGTTATGTTAAATTGCACGTTTTTTTTTTTTAAGTCAAACGTACAATACAAGTTTTTAAACATGTAAATGCATATTCTTCATGTTTAATACCAGTTATTGTCACATATTTTTTAATAATACATATAATTCACGTAATCAACACGTATTCTTAACTTAATATAATTATTTAATTAATTTAAATAAATACATAAATATTAAAATTAAAAAAGTAGCTGAATTTTTCAAAGTAAAGTCTTAGCAAAGTTGTTGAATAATACATGTACATATCTTTCACATATTATACCTATTCCGTATTTTACAAACTACCATTAGACCATCTCCAATGGTTGGGCTAAAAGCCAAATATTTTAGCCCGGAAAATTTAGCTTTTAGCCTAGAAACAGATTTTCTGCTCCAACCGTTCTAGCCTAAAATTTTAGCTCGGGATTATTAAAGAATAAACTTAGGCTATTTTTTTTGTTAAATTAAGTTTTAAAAAAAATAAATAAATATGTAAACTATCGTAAATTAATTTTATGAACATTTTAATCTAAAAAAATTTAAATTCCGATATATATTGGGTGAAGTCCACTCCGATTTCAGGGCTAAATTTTGAGGGGAATTTGGCCTTGGTTTAGCATTTAGCATTTAGCTCAAAATTTTCCCTTGGGTTGGATTGGGTTTGGGGGGGAAATTTTGGGAGATAATTTGACTTTTAGCCCACCATTGGAGTTGATCTTAGGGGCTAAAAGGCTATAAATATTCTGCGTAAATTTTTTAGAATCCCGAATTTTATTTATAAAAGTTTGCACTTCTACGCTGGAAGGTTTAACTTTATTATGCTAAATGAGTCAAAAAATCTGAATTGTTATTATTAATTAACTCTAAAGAAAATAGTTATCATACACTTCCAAATAGAATAACATTACAAAATGTGAAACGCACAAAAACTAAAGGCAGCCCATGATCAGCATAAATAGTACAAAGGCCACAAAGCAATTAAATTAAACGATGCAAACGCAAGCCTTATATCATGAATACAAATTAAATATGAAGAAGTGGAATTTTGCACTCAACTCACTTGAGTGAAACAATACTTTTCACATAAATAAGAGCTTGGAAATCTACAACTCTATTGAGAACCGGAGGAATATGAAGATATTTGAGATTTCCAGTACTAGAATTATAAGAGGTGGCTCTTCCATCGGAGGCAAGCATAAGAAGCTCGTCATTTTTCCAAAATGTCAATGGCTTCCCAATGGCTTGTAAGGGTCCAATGATTAGTAGTTTTGTCCATGAACTCTTTACTCCGTCATAGTCGTGCATTACCCATATTTCACATGATTCAGACTTCTCACTTTGATCGTAACGAGAGCAAAACGAAGCAAGGGATTCATTACAAAGAAAGATATAATAAAACTTAAAACCGGATTCTCTTCTAGAAGGCAATTGTATTCTATGAAATATATCATCACCTAAATCAAATGAAAGTATGTATTCCTCACCATCCGTTGCATACCAATAACAAAGTCCCTTCAAGTACACTTGACAAGAACAAGAATAAGTTTTAGTTGATATATCAATCTTGATCTCTCTCCAAGAGTTAGCAGCCGTGGTGTATACCTCAGCCGTGTGAGGAAGAGGAATACGATGATAATATGTTCGCTCATCATCTGAATACTCAGAATTTTCTATAATTTGCACAACCTTGTATTCTTTAGCTTTGCAATCATAGCCAAATCCTAATGCTCGAAAGACCGTTTCCAATTCGAATTTTCCCTTGGGACGGGAAGGTAGAAGAAGGCATGAACTGGGAAGTCGCATGAATTCCCTCGTTGTAGGATTGCATAAAAGAATAATTTTACCTGCTGTTACACAAACAATCCCATTGCAATAACCGAGAATCAATACGTAATCATGATCTTCCAACGGAAATGGTATATTTAGGTCCTCAACATCATAATGAAAGTTGTGCTCATCACTATCAATAGAAAGATTAATCATGGACCAGAAAACTTCTTGTTTCCAACTATTGTCTGGGAAGACATGAGTCTGAGAACGGTTGAGAAGGATACAAGTGGAGGATGAGAATTTGTTGTCCACAGAATTGCTGAGCTGTTGGGCCACAAAACTTGGACTATTGATGAGAGTGCACCAAGACTTGCGTATACATTTGAATCGCATCAGAGATTTGGGCGACAACCTGGACAAGATTTCGACTACCCTGTCTTCAAGAGTTTCACTTTCATGCACCTGGGACATTTTGGCAGTTTTGTTCCACATGAATTCTTCACACATATATATACACAGGAAAAAACACCACAAGTTTGAGAAAACTAAATCAAACTCCGAGTCTTTAAGGCCTGGTAGGTCAAGGTTCAATTACTAAACATATTACTACTAAGATGCTAATATCCAACTGTACTAAATTAACTTGGAATTCCATGACCACAACATATATAGCTAGCTATCAAAGAAAAAAGAAGCGATCTAGTAAGTTTCGAGTTTTATGGTGGACCATAGGTTTAAATTTTACTATATTTACTTTTTTTTTTGTTTTTTTTAATGATACACAAATAACCACTGAAATTTTACGTTTTAATTCTACATTGAGTTAACTAAGAAAGGAAAATTCACATAATCATACACAAGTTAATAAATTAAGCCATTTTTTCATTAGAAATACAATCACATAACCCCTTTTCATCTAAATTTACCCCAATTTCTATTTATACTTTGTAAAAAAGAAGAAACCACTTTGGAGATTTCAAATTTTCAAGAGGCATGTGCACCAATTTCTATTTATACTTTGTAAAAAAGAAGAAACCACTTTGGAGATTTCAGATTTTTAAGAGGCATCTGCACATATGGAACATTAGAACTACTAGGGCGTGGCCGAAGTGTGATCCAGTTCACCTAGTGGCCCAAACCCCAACCACCCCACCCCACACCCCCCCCCTTCCCTTCTCCTTAATTTTTTAGAAAAACTAATGAAAAGAGATTGAAAACTTTAAGTTTTAATGATATGGACAAAATAAAGGGTAAAGTGAATAGTACCAAGTTTGACTTTTTAGTGTAAAAATATAGTTTTTCGTTAAAGTGAACAATACCGTGGGTTTTTTTGTTAAAACTCCCTACTTTTTTAGTTTATATTTTTGCACAATTTTCCATGTAATTTGGATTAATTCTTAATTAAATAAATGAAAGTATATTTTTTTTCATGTGACCGATTCAATTAATTTATTTTTAGGTATGTTTAGTGGGAAAGTTAGTTGTCAAACATACAATGCAACTACAAACACCATATTGTGTGAACATCATTATTTTACTAATTTCATACCTAAAAATGCACCTCTAAAGGCCTTTTCAAGTCTATCCAACTTGAATAAGGGATACAACACCACCCATATCATGTTGTCCAATGGTACTAAAATAACCTTTAAAGGCCTTTTTTTTCTTTGAATATCAATAAAATTTTCCTTGTACCGTCAAGGTTCAATGTAAAAAAAGAGTTAATTAACACTTGGGTCTCTGATAAGGAAGTTGATCGTGGATTGTCAATAAGCCTGGAATTGAATCTTCCTTGGTCGGGTCAGAGCGCAAGCTAATGGTTTTGGCTATTGTACTCTCACCGTCTAAATTTTCTTTCTATTAATGTACTAAAAAAATTACACAACTTAATATATGGTATTTGAAACTATCTACTAAATTAACAAGATACATTATTATTATACAGAAATAGGTAGAGAGCTAGAGACCCTTTGGTGGCTAGTTCAAAGAGCTTTCCATGGAAGGAGAAAATGAAAACTCCAATCACAGCATCAGTCAGCACATATAAATTCTTAGCCTTCTTCAAGATCCCCACCCAGAGCTTGCTGAAAGTAATCTGCCTATGCACTGGGTTCTCGATCCTCTTCATTTGAACGTACTATATACCTTTGAGAGTCTTTTGATAGTAAGAGTAGGGGCCTTATCGTTCAGGTGCATATATATCCTCCTCCAGTGGCCAAGCCAGGATTTGCTGAGGGAAGGGGTGAAATTTAAAAGAGTACAAGGTTCAATCGAAGCATCACATTAGAGAATGCAAAGTTTTGGATCAATATTCATAGCAGAAATAGTCTCTCTACCAAAGCAGTTGTAAGCAATAATATCAAAGTCAATGTAAGAAGCTTAAATTGGTTGGGATTAGATCCTAAAAAAATGTTAGGCACTAGTCAAACAGCGGACTGAGACCTAGCAAGCCTAGGCGAGATCTAAGTAGGAGCCTAGATGGATTTAAATTATTGTAAAATAAGCCTTAAACAATATTTACATTGGTTTTAAAAAGTAATACAATATTTATAGATATTATGAGAGTTTAAGATAAATATGGTAGGAGCCTTAAAAAAGAAAATAAAAATACATACAAGAATAAAAAAATTAAAAAAAGGAGAAAAATGAGTTAACAAACCACAAAAAAGAGGTGGGATCAGAAGAGAAAAAAAAGGGACAATAATTGGGTACTCTCTAGTGAGTACCCATTATACTGAACTCATGAAGTGGCCCAATAAAAGTATAATCCACTTGTCATATCTAAAATCTCCCAAAACACTTACTGCCTTTGTTACCAAACACTCATCATCTTCCTCCTCCCAACTTCTATTTTTCAATCAATTCCAACCCTCTTCCCAGCGACTGCAACCCCAATCTTCTCCAGCGAAACCATCTTCTCCCTCCCCTCTGCTATGGCTCTTCATCACCACACCCTAAATAAAACAAAGAACCAATATCCTTTGTTTGCCATGAATTCTCACTAGCCAAACACCACCCTCAAACCTTTCACCCACCAAATACCAGTGGGGACCACGGCAGAACCATGGGAAATCTGGGTTGAACGAGGAGACAAAAGTGGTGTTGACGAAGGAAAGCGGTTGGAGAAGGAGACGGCAACCCAATTTTTTTTTTCAAATATGGATAAACAACCAAATTTCATTGCAACCTGCCACCAATCCTTATCTCCTCCGGCTACCCACCTCCACTCACTCTTTTCTACAGGAAGACCGATTCGTCATCCTTCTCTTGAACGACGGCTATTGCTGAAGACTGTTTCCTGCGCAGTAGCAGAAACCAGACTACCGAAGCGGGAATTCTCATTTTCGACGAGAACGGAGGGGCTAAAGGAGCGCTTCTAGTTGTGTTTTCCGGCAAAGGGAAGGGAGGCCGCCACTCCTCGTCCTCACGTATCTTCGCCACTGTCCTCCTCCTTCATCAGCTAGTCAATGATATTAAATGAAATATATATTTTTTTTAATTTGTGGTACGGTTCAGTTTCAGTTGGGTTTCCAATGTTCAAAACCGAAACCAAATTGTTTTTTCATACTGTAGTTTGGTTTCAAACCAATACCATTTCAGAACCGCAAAAACCGAACCTTTTTCTAAGTTCACCACTGCATCGTCCTTATTTAGAAAAAGGTGAAAAAATTCATTTTAATGGAGCGTGGATAGAAATTAGGGTGAACTTAAATGCAAAGTGGTGTTTAAATAGAAAAGTTCTTAGTTGTAATAAGGAAGCAGTCATGTGATTGTCTTTCTAATGAAAAAATAGCTTAACTAATTAAAATTCGTGTGAATATATGAATTTTCCTTTGTTAGTTAATTGAAATCATGTGATGTTACATGTTCACCCATATATGAATATCATGCTCACCTCATCTATATAATGTAGACTTGTAAAGTAAAATTTGAATGGTTTTATATGAATAAAAAAATAAAAAATAAATAGTAAATTGAACGTATGAGTTTCCATAAAAATTGCAACTGACTAAATCGCCCATGTTTTCCTTAAAAAACTCGCCAAATCTGGATTGGCCTTGTTTTCTTCAATAGCTAAATATGATGTGGTTATGGAACTTCAAGTTTATTTAGTACTAATTGGGCATATGATGTGGTAATATGTTTAATAATTGAACCTCGATCTACCAGGCTTTAGGGACTTGGAGTTTGATTTAGTTTGTGTCTTAAACTTTCGTGTTCTTTACTGTGTATATATACGAGTGAAGAATTCATGTGGAACAAAACTACAGGAATGTCCTAGATGCGGAAAAGTGAAACTCCTGAAGATAAGGTGGTCGAAATCCTGTCGAGGTTGCCGCCCAAGTCTCTCATGCGATTCAAATGCATACACAAGTCTTGGTGCACTCTCATCAAAAGTTCAAGTTTAGTGGTCAAACACCTCAGCAATTCTATGGACAACAAACTCTCAACCTCCACTTGTATCCTTCTCAACCGTTCTGAAATGCCCGTTTTCCCGGACAACAGTTGGAAATATGAAGTTTTATGGTCCAGGATTAATCTTTCCATTGATAGTGATGAGCACAACCTTCAATATAATGTTGAGGACCTAAATATACCGTTTCCAATGGAATACCATCATCCTGTATTGAGTCACGGTTATTGCGATGGTATTTTCTGTGTAATTACAGGGAAAAATGTTGTTTTATGGAATCCTGCAATTGGGGAATTCAGACAACTTCCGATTCATGCCTTCTTCTACCTTCCCCTCCTGATGGAAAATTCGAATTGGAAACGACCTTTCGGGCATTGGGATTTGGCTATGATTGCAAAGCTAAAGAATACGAGGTTGTGCGAATTATAGAAAATTGTGAATATTCTGATGACAAGCAAACATATCATCATCGTATTTCTCTTCCTTACACTGCTGAGGTATACTATACAACGACTGGTAACTCTTGGAAAGAGATCATTGATGTATCAAGTAATGCCTATCCATGTTCTTGTTCAGTGTACTTGAAGGGATTTTGTTATTGGTTTGCAACAGATGGCGAGGAATACATACTTTCATTTGACTTAGGAGATGAGATATTTAACAGAACACAATTGCCTTCCAGGAGAGAATCCGGTTTAAGTTTTATAGTCTTTTTCTGTATAATGAATCAGTCACTTCTTATTGTTCTCATTACGATCCAAGCGAGCATTCTAAATTATTTGAAATATGGGTGATGGACGACTATGATGGAGTGAAGAGTTCATGGAAGAAACTCCTAACTGTTGGACCCCTTAAAGGCATTCGTTATCCATTGACACTGTGGAAGGGTGACGAACTTCTTATGCTTGCCTCCGACGAAAGAGCCACCTCCTATAATTCTAGTGCCGGAAATCTCAAGTATCTTCATATTCCTCCTATTATCGATGAGGTCATAGATTTCAAAGCTCTTATTTATGTGAAAAGTATGGTTCCAATTAAGTGAGTTAATGCTACAGTTCCATTTTCTCCTATTTAATTTGTATGTATGTGTTGACCCTAAAAGCTATTTTGGGCCCAAACAGTAAGATATAAGGCTTGAGTTTGTACCTTCTAATTTTGCTTTCCATCCTTTGTACTATTTTTGCTTATTGGCTACCTTTAGTTTTCGGGCTTTCCAAATTTTGTAATATTATTCTATTTCAAAGTGTATGATAACTATTCTTCTACGATTAATTAATTAACAATAACAATTCCAATATGTTCGTTTCTAAAAAAAAAAAAAAAAAAATCCATTATATTTTTCTTTTTTCTTCTGAATTCCCTTCTTAAAAACTTAATAAGTTTTTCCTCATTTAACATAATCAAGTTACAGGCCCTTTATGCAAAGGGGTTCCTATTTTTTTGGTTTTTTTTATAAAAATGGGAATTAGGTGTGGGTCCACTTCAAATCGAATTTTAACGATCCGAACCGTCTATTTTATAAGTCTCGATTCATAGATCATCCTTACAAAAATTCAATTCAATCCAAAACCATTTGCCTATTTAATTATCAAGATCAAATTTCATTGTTTCTTATATAACAAAGTATTCGTTCATTTCTTTGAATCCAATTAGATGTCTTAAATATTTTCGATTTGGCTAATATTTTGCAAGGATGTTCTATGAGGTATAACTTGAAAAATAGACGGTTCGGATCGTTAAAATTCAATGTGGTGTGGATCCCGCAATTAATCCCCATTTTTATAAATAAAAAACAAAAATAGGGATCCCTTCCCTTAAAGGTTTCCTATATAAATTTCAGGATGCTAAAAGAAATTTAGGCAAAAAGAATATTTATAGCCTTTTAGCCCCTAACCATAGTTAGTAAAATATGGAGCTGATATAGTATGTGAAAATACGTACGTGTATTATTCCGCAATTTTGCTAAAACATTACTTAGAAAACAAGAAAATCTTGCCAAATTCTTCTACTGTTCCTCATCAAACTTATTCCAATATATATGCTGGTTGGGAATTGCTACTAGGCACCCACTATTTCTTGCTATAAAAAGGCTGCTAAAGGGTTACACAACAAATGCAAGAGTGAGTCATTTAGGGTTTTGGCAAAATCTCCCATCTCCAAAGGAATCCTACGACCTCTAATTAATTCGTTGTCTTCCTTCTCTTCGACAATATCCTCCGCCCTTCACAACCATAAGAATAATATAGAAAGAAATAATAATAAATAAATAAAATAAAAATAATTTACTCTCTCAGAGAATGAATCTCAAACAATCCGTCAGCAAACTAACCGACGTCACACAGCGAATTACAAACCTTCTGCTTATCACTCAAGGCAAGGAGGAGAACATGGTGTATTCGCTGTTGGCCATTTATATAGGTTGTGCTGAGTT
The DNA here is from genome assembly GCF_019419815.1 of Pyrus x bretschneideri. Taxonomy (NCBI): domain Eukaryota; kingdom Viridiplantae; phylum Streptophyta; class Magnoliopsida; order Rosales; family Rosaceae; genus Pyrus; species Pyrus x bretschneideri. Next base: position 183,550 of record NW_025999441.1, read on the forward strand.
TGATAGCATCTGGATCAAACAATCCAACCGAGAACTAATTGATCTCGTCCCTCTGGTTTTGGTCGATGGATCTCCTGGCGGAGGTCCAAGCTTATCCTTTGCCATTGGCCTTTGAGTCGAAAAGCCTGTCCCCCCTCAAGCCTTCTTTCAAACAAGTGGTGTACACTGTTTACAAGAAAAGTCACAACAAACTCGATTGCAAGAATAGGGCTGAAGAAGCGAATCCCAAAGTCAATTTCTGGTAGTCTTGGCACTCGTATTGTATTTTTCATGTTCGTGTCATTATCATGTTATACCCGATATCTTATCAAGTCTTGTTGTGTAATATTTATTAAAGAAAACGAGTAATATAATCCAATCCTAAATCGACTTATTAATATTATTAGGTAATATGACTCATTACCCATTAAAAAAAATATTTTTTAAATAAATAAATAATGAAAATGAAAAACATAATTTGACATAAAAATAGAAAATATAATACTAAATTAGTATATGCATACCACGTTGTCACTAAATATTACTCTAAAACATAAAAAATAAAAAAATAAAAATAAATAAAAAATAAAAATTTTGTCTTTCAAGTATTATGTACTCCAAAATTAGAGCGTAATGAAAAAAATATTAATACATTACTATAAAATACCAAAAATGTTCAAGGATAGCAAAATGAAGGGAGTTGCGTTTCAAGATTCAGGAACCTTGCTTGTTTATGTAACGTTTCACATTTTTTAGACTTGTACATTAAGGATTATGAATTTTGTTTATTTTGAACTCCCTTAAAAATACTATTCATGAGGGTTTGTATGGTTTTAAAATTCAAATGATGTTGTACCCATACTCATAGTGTAGAGGATGCGAGCACGAGCCTTTGCATCTTTTTTTTTCTTTCACATTTTTTGCACTTATAAATTAATTATTATAATTATTTTAATATGTTTGGTATTTTTAAACTACTTGATACTTTTATTTTAATGTGTTTTATAATTTTTTTAATCTCACTTTTGCCTATTGTATACTAAATATTATTAAATAAAACTTAATTTTTTTTAATTTATATAGAATATTAATACAATAATACATATTTAATATTTAATATACAATATATACGTATACACTATTACTATTGTATTTATAGAAAGTTTTTTTAGTAGTTTGAAAAATTAAATCATCAAAATAACTTTTTTTCTTAACGTGTCGAAACAGATTATCCGTGTATCACTTTTTGTGTAAACCTGTTAAGGACCAATTATTAATGGGTTCTTATTGTGAGACCCAATAACGACCCAATTAGTTATCGTGTTGACTCGAAACCCATTATTTTCGTGTCATTTACGTGTCTTGTTAACCAGTTGTGTAAGAAATTGTCAGGTCTAATTTGTGGGCCAAAAAGAGACTAATGGAGTTATTAAGGAGGCTCTTCCGCCAAATTCAATTGACCATTTCACCAGAGTTATCTTTGCAAATGCATTAAACTTAAAAGGAATTTGGGATCAAGGTCACAGTTTTGATACATCACAAACAAAAAAGTATTACTTTTACCTTCACAATGAAGATAGGAGACTACCACCGGTTAGGACACTTTTCATGACAAGCAATGCGAAGCAATTTGCAAGAGCCGTTCATGTGTTAAAAGATTTAAAGCTTACTTATAAATTGGGGTCAGACGGGACACGGATTTTCTCAATGTATTTGTTACTTCCAGATGCAATAGATGGACTATGACACACTCCAACCCCAATAACACAAGTTATGAAGTTGTAATGTGCTGACCGACACTAAATTGACTATATGACCCCATCCGGAGATGACATCACAAGCCAACTCAATGATGATGCCATAGTAAGATATTTATGATATGTAAGAATTTAAATCAAAAGATGTTCATTAAAATAATAAATCCAAAGCTGCTACATAAGTACTTATCATCCTCCCCACTTAGGGACACAAATTATCTCGGGTTTGACCCCATTATTAATCACATCACATCAGAGCAGCTAGAAGTTTCACACAACAATAAATACAACAAAGTGCAGTGCTATGCATAATCAAAAGTGTGATCATGCAATTATTATTACAACATAGATAAAACTACATTAAAGGAGCCATCACCCAAAATCCAAAGGATGAAAGCTTCACTGCCAAGCCCACTCGTCCCCATTGATGTTCTTCTTAGTCTCGTTGTGTCCGGAAGGTGTCAATAAAACAAAACATGAGTGGACCAATTTTATCATAGTTATGAAATCATCATTTAAACATAATAACTAAGGTTGGGTTCGATACAAAACAGTTCGATTCATTTTTTTCGATTCAGCTTTTTTTGGTTTGGTTTTGGATTGGTTTCGGGTTTTTTTTCTTTTTTTTTTTTTAAGGAAAAAATTGAAACATATAATCATCCGAACATTAACACACCACAAGTCTGTAATGACATCGTCATGCTAACATGGTAAGCCAAAACTCAGAACAGGGATCAAAAGACTATCTATTATGCACAATTTTATCCAACACAGGATTGTTGCTTCAGTTCCCAACCAAAAGAAGGAAAAGAAATTAGCAAAACCCATGAAATTGAAAAGCTGTAGAACCTATGAAATTGAAAATAAAATCTGCAAAACCAATGAAATTGAAAAGAAAATTTGTAGAACATGAGAGAAATTACCATGAGAGTAACCTTGCAAAGGAATTCATGGGTCGAGACTCAGAAAGATCGAAAAATCTGGATTAGAATCTTTTGATTTGGAGGGGTTTCCGATTCGAAAAGGGCGAGGGGAAATCACGATTTGGAAGAAGAAATTCACGAGGAGAACCTGAGAAAAGGGAGAGAAAGAGAGCCTGATTTGGAGTAAGAGAGGAAGAAAATAAGAAAGAAGAGCATAGAGGTGCAAGAACTCAACGGTGGGAGAAAGAGAGAAAGGCTGAGAAGTTAGAATAAAGAGGAGATGAAATGGGAGAAAATTGGATGGCTAGGGTTTTGTGTTTAGAAATATTAGAAAGAATTAAATATCCATAATCAGTATATATGTTTTACTAATTTGATTATAGCAACACAAAACTTGTTGTCAAGTTGGTTCGAAACATCTAGCCTCTAGATTTTGAGTATTTGTATACGCTTTATATAAATAATATATATTAAATAATTAAATATAAATCAGTTCGGCTCAGTCTGGTCTAGTTTATGGACCACCAAAACCGAAACCGAACCAACCTATTTCAGTTTGGTTCACTTAGTTCGGTTTGTTTTTTTTTTTCAGTTTGGTTTTTTCAGCTTATGTTTGGTGTTTGTCTCGGTTTTTTTTTTTTCAGTTTTCGGTTTTTTAAACTCATCCCTAATAATAACCCCTGTTTTGAAAACATATATAGCAAAAAACTATATAATATAATACTACCATAATAGTAAAGTCTCATTCATCAATATCAACGAAAAACCATCAAGTCAAGTCCAGATATCATACCTTCCGTCAATCAATCATGCTAGCATCCAACATAAGTATAGCAAGCAGGAAATATACTAGCTCAACTAGATGATCTCAATACCAGTAATAATCATCAACCCTAGCATCCACTAGGACAAATATAACCTGCAAACAAAACGGCTAAAGATAGTTATACGACACGTCACATGATGACTATGTGGTGAAAATAGATCACGAATGATCTAAAGATATTATCAATATCATCTTTAGTCTTGTCTAAGACTAACATAATAATATGCATCCACATATTAAGCATAAAAGCATGTACATATATATAAGGTAAAAACATTTGGTTTTTCGAAAGGGTCCACTCACAGGTAAGTAGAGCGTCCCTTGCAAATAGGCTCATTGCATGTATCCTTTTGATCCTCAATTAACCATGTGAATATCAATGTAAGCTAAGATAAGCTTAAACCATCATATAAATGGAACGTTGTCCAATTCAACCATTTAGGCTTCGAATTTGCACAAACAGAGGGCACCACGTGATTTAGAACACCAAAAAACCTAGGGTTAGGTCGGGTCTATCACATGCCGCCACGCGCTGCCATACTTCGGCCATGCGTCACCACGCACTGGGAAACACGCACCACCATGGGCTACCGTCTTCGGCAATAGCACCATGGTTCGGCAAGTAGGCATCGCACTCGTCGGCGACAGTGCCACATGCTGGTGCAATTAGGGTTTAAAACAGTTAATGAAATATACCTTTGCTGTTAGAAGATTCTATTAAAATTAATAGAATCTCAATCCCTGCAGTCAAAGTTAACGGTAACTGTCACAAGTTACCATCACCGGTCACCAGTGCTTTGCCAAAATCTACAATGGGAACCCAGAACACGATTAGGGCATCCCGAGCACGATTTCAACGTATTTCAACGTGAAAATTACCAATTAATGTCCCAAAAATGGTCTAGAAGCTTACGCAAACTTGATTTAGGAGGAGGAGAGGTCGAATCCACCTCGGATTCAACGGTTGAGATTTGGCTAGGTTCTCCGGATTCTAGAAATGATGAACAGAGAGCATGCAAGTCAAATATTAATGACTTCAAGCCCAAAACTCACATGCAAGAAGATATTTAAGTACCTAGGGTTATTTCCTGGTGGGTCCGTGCACCACCAGTCAAAAACTCATCAGAGTTTGCCGGGAGAAGAACACCAGAATCTGTACAAGTTGCACAGGGGGATAAGAGGGGTTAAAACCCTTGGTTCGAACAGGAAATGGCATAAACTTCATCCCAAAACAGATTAAAACTCAACTAAGACACATTTAGGTCGAAATCTTACCTGAGATTCACATTGGAAAGCTCGAGGCTCTCAAAACTCACGAGTTCAAATCCTTCCCCGTCATTGATCACACATGCGGTATCACTTATTAGTGTTTGATTTCTGGATTGAGTTTCTTCAATGGAATGATGAATGCAGAAATGTATAGAGAGAAAAAGATTAGAGAACCATGGAAGCTACAATGCTCATTGGATTACATTCTCTCCAAGCAAGGAACTCAGAGAGCATATATTACCATTAGAGAAGTGAGTAACACACTCACTCTCTCACATCATTACAACCCAATCACAACCATCCATTCTTAAGTCATCATATAAGATGCTTACACCTGTCATGATCTATGAGTCATCACAATCTAATCTAGGTGCCATATGGGGTATGATCCAAAGGCTCACATTACATCTTACAACTTGCATATAATAATACCAACATAGCAAATACATTTATACACCAATACTCCCTTCTAAATGTTTTTCTGATTTCACTTCAATGGAATGATGAATGCAGAAATGTATAGAGAGAAAAAATTAGAGAACCATGGAAGCTACAATGCTCATTGGATTCCATTCTCTCCAAGCAAGGAACTCAGAGAGCATATATTACCATTAGAGAAGTGAGTAACACACTCACTCTCTCACATCATTACAACCCAATCACAACCATCCATTCTTAAGTCATCATATAAGATGCTTACACCTATCATGATCTATGACTCATCACAATCTAATCTAGATGCCATATGGAATATGATCCAAAGGCTCACATTACATCTTACAACTTGCATATAATAAAACCAACATAGCAAATACATTTATACACCAATATCACTAGACTCCTTAGGCCATGGTGATGCAGGAAATGAAGGTTTTGCGGCACAATTTGGTGATGGAGAATGGTGAAGGTGATGGTGTTGTCTCACGGAGCAAGAGAGAACGAATAGATAAAGAGAGAGAGCTCGCGACTTAGAGAGAGAATGAGAGTATTTGAAGGGAAAGAGAGGGACTGAGAGTTGGGTAATCCCACTTAACCCATGTTAAGTGAAATTATGAAGTTGCCCCCCTAATTGTTTTTAATTACAAAATGGACCCTCAAGGTCTCGATCCGTAATTCAATTTCGACATAAAACTTACATACGAAAATAAAGATTATAAAACTTAAGAAAGCACAGGATATAATTCTCGAATCGAGGTTCGATAAATTAGTTTAGACACCAACTCAGAGACAAAATAGTCATTTTACACATCTCAAGAATAAAATACAATGTTTTGAAGTACGGGTTGTAACAGACTACCAGCATTGATTAAGAGAAATTGTTCTAAATCTGGTTTCTTAGATCACCGTAGTCCCTCAAATCGTGTTGAAGTCGGTGATTTAGAATTCCAAAGTTCAAGTTTTCCTCTGACTTTGAAGATTCTGTAACTCCAAAGGATTTAGGGTTGTTGCCTTTCGAAGTTACAGAGGAGTTAATTTGACAGAGATGGTATAAACCCTTATGTTTCTGCCATATTTTAGGGCATAAATCCAACAATCATAGACTTGCACTAAATCCAATGATCACAATGATGCACACCCATACTGTCTAGATGTCAACCAAGTTGCTTATGTGTCATCGCCTTGGTGAATGGGTCCGCTGTGTTTTCTGCAGTGTCAGGTCATTGTACTTGAACATTCTTCTATTTCGCAAGTTCTCTAATCTTGTGAAAATGCTTTTCGATGTGTTTGGATGAATTATGAAACATTTGTTCCATAGCTTGAGCTATTACACCATTGTCGTTACAGTACAAAAGAACTGGTGAAGCAATGGTAGAAACTAATCAAAGCTCTGTAACGAACTTCTTGATCAAAACAGCCTCACGACTAGCATTTGAAGCATCTTTGGTTGAAAATTAAAGCACAGTGCATTTCTACTTGTGACTCCTCCAGCTGCCAGCTCCTCCATTCAAAATGAAGACACATCCAAGTGTGGACTTACACTTTGCAGATCCTGTGTGGTTGAAATCAGCGTATCCATTCACAAGTAATTCCTATTCAACGTTTCCTACATAACCAACATAAAATACTTTAAGTACTTAACGATTGCCTTTACAACTTCCTAAGGTATTTTTATTTTTTATTTTTTATTTTTAATATTTTAATTTTAATTTAATTTGTTAATTTTTTGCTCTGCAAAGTTAATTGTTTGTGCAACGAAATATTTTGTCATACAAGGTTTAGTTTTTATTTTTTATTTTGTATTTCTTATATTTTTATTTAATTATATTACTTGTCTGCACCACAAAATATTTGATAGCACAATATTTTTCAATTTTTACTTTTATAATTTAATTTAATTGTCTGGCTTTATATATTTTAATTACTTTAGTTTAAATTGACATATTTAAATAAAATTACAAAATATATATTATATTAAAAATGTATATAGAGATTAACAAAATACAATAATAAAATCCTATTACAAATCTATTGTGGTGGTAGTTGTCGGGGATATGGTCTGATGGCATCCTAATCCTCGCCTTCTCAACTTCCGCCTCCAAAGTCCTGACAATTCCTTGCGAAAAAACAAACATTGTCAAATAACAAAAAAAAAACAACATAAAATAATACCAAAAAGCAGCATAACCTCCCATAAAATCGGCTTACCTCAAATCTGATCCAAACTCCACTGCTTACCCCATACCTGACCCCAAATCCAAAATCAACTCTAAAAACACATAATAATGAAAAAAAATTGTAAAATTGAGGAAGAAATTAGGGGAAAAAAATTTTTTTTGTCAAGATTAAGAGTGATTGAGAGATAGAGATGGAGAGAGTGAGAAGAGATAGTGAGACAGAGAGAGAGGAGAGAGTGAGACAAAGAGGGATAAAGTGAGTGAGAGTGAGAGATAGAGAGGGAGAGAAGAGAGAGGGAGAGATAGAGAGGGAGAGCGAATAGATTAAGTGTCAGTGAGAGGAGATAGTAGTATGAGAGAGGGCTAGATTTGGGGAAAGGGAAAGAGAGAGGAGAGGTAAGAGAAAATTGTGGAGGAGTTAATTGGTTTTAGACCATATAACATTTTCCTATGAATGATACGAATTGCGCAACGAAGGCTTGGTTGTGCAAAGTCTTAAAAGAGTTTTCCTACATCCCATTTTTGGTGGCCACCCAAAATTTTAGGGTTTTGTGCGACGAATGATTGTCAACACAAAGTTTTTTTTTTTTATTTTATTTTTATTTTTAAATCCGCATCCCATTTTTCGGCACTCGCCCAAATTTAAGATTTTGCACAATAAAATATTGGGATCTCGTCGTGGAAAGTTTATAAACATAAATTTTATTATACAATTTAAATTAAAAAAAATTGGATTTAGGCGATGAAATATTAATATTCGTTGCGCAAATTTAAAAAAAAAACAAAAAGAAAATACTTTTATTTTATAATTTAAAATATAAATAAAATAAAATAAGGTAGGTGGCAGAATGTTGATATTCATCGAGCAAAGCTTCTAAAAAAATATAAAATAAAGCAAATAATTTTCTTTTTTTTTTAAAAAAAAAAAAACAAGAAGAAAATTATATTAAAGCGAAAACCCTCGAGCACAACTGTTCCCTACAGTATCAAAATGAAGAGCATGTAGAGCAAAAGAATGAATACCGTGATCCCAAATATATGATAGTTAGTAATAAGAAGGACATGGTGAGCGAAGGCATCAGCAACAAATTAGCCTCTCTAAAAATATGTTTCCAATCAATGCTAGCAAATTTGGTCGCCGTCCAATTTATATCTTCAATAATTGGAACCCGATTCCACAACGCCGCACCACAATCCAACATTGACTGCAAAACCAACCTAGAGTCACCTTCAACCATAATCTTTGCAAAGCCTTTCTTCTGAGCAAAAAGAATCCCCTCTCTAAGAGCCCTGGCCTCTACTTCAGAAATAGTGGTACCATCAAGATTTGAAGCTCCACCTCCAACGGGCTACCCATTATGGTTCTTTAACACAAAACCCACGGTCGCCTTGTCCCCCAACACCGAACCGTCAAAGTTAAGCATATTATAATTCTAATCCGGTGGATGTCATTTAATAATTATGGAAATATCATTTGTATTCCTTGTAGAACTTATACAATTGGCTTTAAGATATTGCTCACCCAAAGATATAGAAACTTGACTTGGAATAGGCAAAATATTCTTAAACACGTACCATGTTATTACGATCATTCCAAATTTGCCAACCAAAAGTAAATACAAGCTTAAATCACTAGCAACTTCCTTATCAAGCCATGTTAGCACTTAACAGAAAAATTGACGAAGGTCTGACATTGCAACAAATTCGTAAGATGAGGTATGACATTGTAATTTTTAAAATATAAGGTATAAGATTGTGATTTGATGTACAATTAAGGTAATTTTATGTAATTTATCCACAAAGTTATTATGTAATTTCTAAGAGTGGAACTTCCGAATAAAAAAAAAAAAAACACAAAAACATAAGGGAATTGGCAGCCCATGATAAGCAAACATAATACAAAAGGCCCCAAAGAAAAATTAGAAGATGTAAACTCAAGCCTATACAAATTAAATAGGAGAAAATGGAACTTTGCCCTCAACTCAGTTGACTGGAACAATACTTTCCACATAAATAAGAGCTTGTAAATCTATAACCTCATTCATAATAGGAGGAATAAGAAGATACTTGAGATTTCCAGTACTTGAATTATAAGAGGTGACTCTTCTATCTGAGGTAACCATAAGAAACTCGTCACTTTTCCAAAATGTCAATGGATTCTCATTGTGCTTAAAGGGTCCAATGGCTAGAAGTTTTGTCCATGAACTCTTAACTCCGTGATAGTCGTCCATTACCCATATTTCAAATATTTCAAATAATCTAGAATTGCCACTTGGACCGTAAAGAGAGCAAAAACAAGCGAGGGATTCATTATACAGAAAAAGATTACAAAACTGCAAACTGGATTCTCTCCCAAGAGGCATTTGTATTCTATGAAATATCTCATCACTTAAATCAAATGAAAGTATGAATTCCTCGCCATCATTTGCAATCCAATAACAAAATCCCTTCAAGTACACTGGACAAGAATCAAGATAGCTTTTACTTGATATATCAATCTTTATCTCTTTCCAAGAGTTAGCAGTCGTGGTATATACCTGAGCCGTATGAGGAAGATCAATACGATGGTAATATGTTCGTTCAGCATCTGAATACTCACAATTTTCTGTAATTCGCACAACCTTGTATTCTTTAGCTTTGCAATCATAGCCGAATCCCAATCCTCCAAAGCTCGTCTCCAATTGGAATTTTATGTTGGGAAGGGGTAGAAGGAGGCAATCGGGAAGTTGCCTGAATTCCCCAATTGCAGGATTGCATAAAACAACATTTTTCCCTGTTATTACACAGACAATCCCATTGCAATGACCGTGAATCACTACAGGATGATGGTCTTCCATGGGAAACGGTATATTTAGGTCCTCAACATCATAATGAAGGTTGTGCTCATCACTATCAATGGAAAGACTAATCATGGACCAAAAAACTTCATATTTCCAACTGTTGTCTGGGAAAACGGGCATCTGAGAACGGTTGAGAAGGATACAAGTGTTGGACGAGCGTTTGTTGTCCACGGAATTGTTGAGGTGTTTGGCCACAAAACTTGGACCATTGATGAGAGTGCACCAAGACTTGCGTATGCATTTGAATCGCATCAGAGACTTGGATGGCAACCTGGACAAAATTTCGACCACCTTATCTTCAGGAGTTTCACTTTCATGCACCTGAGACATTTCGGCAGTTTGGTTCCACAAGAAATCTTCACATGTATATATACATAGGAAAAGAACACCACCAGTTTGAGAGACAAGCTAAATAAAACTTCAGGTCGTTAAGGCCTGGTAGATCGAGGTCCAATTATTAAACATATTACCACATAAGACGCCAAAATTCAACAGTACTAAATAAACTTGGAGTTCCACAACCACAACATATTTAGCTATAGAAAACATGGGTGACCCAGTCACTTTCGAGTTTTTTGGAGGATCATAAATTCAAATTTTACTATTGTCAATTTTTTTTATTGATTAAAAATAACCATTCGAATTTTGTCTTTTAGTTTTACATTAAATTGATAAGACGATGAGCATGATATCCGTATAGCCAGCATATAACATCACACAATTTTAATTAACTAAGAAAAATTCATGTATTCACTCAAATTTTAATTAATTAAGCTAATTTTTTCATTAGAAATATAATCACATAACTATATCCTTATTACAACCAAGACTTCTATTTAAACACCATTTCGCAAATAAGTTTACCCCAATTTCCATCTAAGTGCCGTTAAAATTAAAAAATTAAACCTTTCCTAAGTTCATTACATTTCTTCCAAAATACCGTCAAACATGAACACATCATGCACAAACACCCCAACGCAGCCTCCCACGCACCCCCAATTTTTGAACTTCCAACAGTGGAAGACAAGGGCACAAATAGCCTAAAACTCAAAAACATTGCTCCACTGGTCCAAAAATTGAAGGGCAATCAATAGGCCCCACTGTACCCAACTTAGTAGTAAGTTAAGGCAAGATTTTTTTTTTCTTACCATCTTTAGCTGACAAAAGGCCACACGCAAAGAAATGGTTTTAGTTGGCTTTAGCCAAAAGGAGGAGACGTCAAATTAAACTTGGGCAAACAACTACATAGTTAAACTTGGATAAACAAAGTTTCATATAACTTTTATGCAATCGTATGTTCAAAAAAATATTAAAATATGTTTAAAACTCGAGACGAAAATTGGAGGAAGACTGGAATGAGTGTTAACAGAGAGCATGAGGATGGTATGAAGGGAAGTAAGAGTGTTAAGGAATGTGGCTCTGCTGCTGAGGATGCTGTCGCATCCATTATGGCGGCGGAAGCTGTGATGAGTTTACCTAGGCCTAAAGTGGGGAGTCTAAAGTCTGAGGAAGCGTATCCGAGAGGAGGTTGCTGAAGCAGAAGGGAGTCACAAGAGATTGACAGATGAAGTGCATCACTTGGAACTGTAGGGGTCTAGGGAGACCTGATTTTAACTGTATTATAGTTTTGTGTACTTCAATTAAACTGGACCTTTTTTGCTTGTTTGAAATGAAGATGTCTTTAGATAAGGTCCATTGTTGGTTTCAATGATTTTTCAGCTTCTAGATAGTCAAGTGGGGTTCATGTCTTGTGCTCACATAAAGTGGTTTCTATTAAAATTAGTGAAATTGAACTTATAACAGTTTGACAATCCATTGAATGGAGGGAATAAGATTGTGATTTGTGCTATGGGAAATAAATTATCCATAAGCATCAATGTTAGAACATTTAGGTTCTAAGGCATGGCATACATGAAAAACTTCGGGATTCCACGGTGTATTGTTTTATGAAAATTTCGGGTTTCAAAGGCACTAAATTCGAAACTGCATGTTCGAGTTTAGTTATGTACTTCTGGTCCATAAAAAGGAGGTTCTTGCAAGAACATAGAATACAAGGTACTGATTTAAGTGCAATGGATTTGGGTTGCTTCAGGAACTCAAGTTAAGCGCTTTGGGACTATAAAAGGATGTCATCGGTTCAAAGAAGAACAATATATTATCGAATCGTTAATGTATAAAAGTGATCTGCAGGCCGATAATTTGAGATTTCTTGTTAGATTAATAGACTGCTAGTTACTTTTAATTAATTCAATAGATCGGGACCATACGAGATTGATCGTGGAAGCAAATAATTATAGACAGGCATATTAGATTCGATTGGTGATGGGCCAAGTGACAAGTGTATTATAACTTAATTAGCGTTAATTAAAATATCTCAAATATTAAATGGGTTTGGTTATAAAGCAGGAATGCCAAAAATTGGCATTGGGTTGAAAAAAAAATGCAGACCAGCTGGGCTGGCTATAGTGCACGGCTACAGGCCTTTTGGGTCACGGGGAGGCTGCAAGCCTCTGAGCCGTGGGTCTGGGGTGAGCCCAGCAGCAAGAGTTGTTGGAATTAGGCCGAAACAAGCGCAGGGAGCAGGTCCAGCACTTCGCTGGCCTGGGTGGGTGTACGGCGGCTGGATTCGATTTTTGGTCGGGCCAAGTGGACCCTAGTAGCACAGGGGCTAATGGAAACAGGCTGGCATGTGGTGAAGCGCAGCAAGTTTCGGGCTTGTTGCAAGTAGGCCAAGATGAATGGACAAGCCCAGCAAGTATCGAGCTTACTAGTTTTGGGCCAGAGGCACAGGGAATAGGTTCAGCATAAGTAGCAGGCCTGCTGGAGTGGGTTGTGGGCTGCAGGCCCCTGAAAACCCTAAACCAAGCCTAGGGCCTATTTGTCCGTGGCGCGCAGCAAGCCCATGGGGATGCTGCATGTGGTCAAAAGCGTCTGGACGACGTCATCCAAGGTGGTGGCGTGACTGCAGGCCAGCCAACTAGGCTCAGTGGTACCAGCGGCGGCGCGACTGTGAGTCGCAGCTTATGCCGCAAAAAAACCCAAGCTTTAATTTTAATTTTTTTCGACTCTAGGGTTTGAAAAATCTTATTGTTTCTAATTTCTTTATATTCTTTGACTCACAAATTTCATATAGCAAAAATTGCGTAATGCATGAAATATATATATATATATATTTTTTTTTCAAATATATGAAACATATATATTGGAAAGTAAATGTAAATGTAAAGGGTTCATACATATGGGGAATGTTTTCATGCTTCATAGAATTGTAGAAGATCCTTCTTAGAATTGCATCTCCAATACGTTGCATCACGTTCAATAAAGAAAAATTAAATTGAATCAATAGCATGTAGATCAATTCAATAAAATAATAAATTAATCATAAAAAGAATGATTAAAACATAATACTCATTTGATTGAAAATCAAACTTTTTTTAACGCAGCATCACGAGCGTGCTGATAACTTGTTGTAAGCCTATACTGATAACTTGTTGTAAGCCTAATTTACTGAATCATTATAAAGGACATAGAGAGTGCTGCGGCAATAGAGAGAAGAGCGAGATGCGTAATTGTGAGATGTGTGTTATCTCATCTTATTGTGCCTTTATTTATAGTAGTAGGGAATGTGAATTCCTTACTCCAATAGGATTACAATTCTAATAGGATAATGTCTAGTCTAAGATACAAAGTACAATCCCACAAGGATAACCCAGATATGATAAGATTTACATTATCGCATTCTTAATTTAATAGAATTGCAACATTATGCAATTTTTCTATTAAATAATCAAATTCATATGCAAATTTTCTACTAACAAAAGAAAAAATTTCTTATACACAATACTGCCGAATGACACATATATATAACACCAGTAGTTTATGCTCTGCACGAAAAACGGATGGAAAAATAAATTTAATTGGCCGCTTTGATTTTAAAGTGAAAATGAAATGAAACTATGATTCAAGTCTTAACCCAAATTAATTTTATCTTCATAAACTGATGTTAAAGCAAAGAACGAGTAAAATAATACGACGATTTTCAACACTCCGCTTTCTCCCATGCCACCCATTTTTACTGAGAAATAAACTTCTTTGAGCAATTTTGAGGAAGCACTCTATCCATATACATATTTGCTCTAGAGCGTGACTCCAATTAGAGTCTCGAAATTTCGTGCAAGAGTCTAATAGGTGGAGCGAATAGTGATTCCGACTAGTATCCTCTGAAATTTTAATATGTAACCCTTATCTAAGAAATAACATACAGAATGTAAATCACCTAGTTTGTGGTGTGTCTATGAAGGCGCGGATGGTAATACATAAATAATGTAAAATCCAATGAGGAGATATGGTTTGCTGAGCGAAATATAACTTTTCAAGAAGTTTAGAGAAAATGTATGCATCACGTGAATATGCGAAAATTGAGAGGGTAATGAGAGGTAAAAATAGAAGTGGATAGCATCACCCTTAAAATGATCATTGCTCTTGCAAATGGCTCGCATGTGAAGTTAGCATTCCCAAATGGGTTAAGTAGTATCACCCCCCAAGTCTTAAATGGTCCGAGTTCAAAAACACTTGTATGGAGTTATCTTAGAACGAGCCATTATCCCAAATCGATTAGAAGCAAAAGAGGAATGAAACTCGGATACTACAAGTACCTTATGATACTTCAGCTGCAACTAAAGTACTAGTGACCAGAATATGTGGGTACGCGCGCATGTCTGTTGTTGTTTAGTGTGATGCTTAAAATTTGAGATTCAATAAGGTGAAAGACGGGAACCACATTGCACCGGAGTATGATTCTCTCCCCTTCTATTACCGTCATCTTCCATCTCCTCCTCCCACACTCTTATTTTTCTCTTTTTCTCTATATAAGAAATTCAATACAAAATGTAGACGTAGCATAATTATAACCATTTAAATAGAAGAGGATGGAAGGGGTGACAAGAAATGTCCAACAACTGGGTTGCATGGTGTGCAGCAATATGATCGAAAGTTTTATTCTACATATATCAACTGACTGCCAACTATCTCATCTATTTATTTATGAGAGGAAACTAGCAAAAGAATTAGTGATGTCCTCCACCACCATATAGGCACTTGAATTCCCCCCACAGCGCTCCTAACTCCAGCTTCACCGTAATGCTTGCTTCTTATCATTACCTGACATAGTTGTACTTGAAATTTAAGAAACAATATTATAAATGTGGAAAGAAAATTGAGCAAGATAATGTACTTCATATGAGACAGTGGCATCGTCAAATGCAATGGCACACCTAGATTTGTACAGCTGCTTCCTCTTTGATATAAAATTAGAGCACCAACTAAATTTTAGTGAGTATATACACACTCCTAAAAGCGAGCCAGAAGTTTTGGTACGTTACTAATTACAAGAGTTGTGCTTGGATAGCACCAAACCAAATGGAACCAACTCAAGCTAACTCACAAGAAATATATTAAATGAAATGTAAGAACATAAACAGAAATAGACACCAAGCTTTTAACGAGATTCCTTAACAGTCAGTGTAACTGAAGTACATTCTCGGAGCAGTAGGAGCTCACCCAATAATCCACTATCAATCAAATGGGAGTGTTTACAAAGTTTTTGGCAATCTCACAACCCAAAACCTCAATACACCCAATAGCTCTCACACACATTAAACAAATAGAGAAAAAAATATAGTAAATAATTTCTTCTCTATACAAAACAAAGCTAATACAATAATTACAAGTTTGATTGAGTGATTGCTAACAAATGAGGAGCAACAACTCTTCCTCCTTCTCACAAATGGGTCTGCGGCAGTAACCTCTTTTTTCTCTCTGCTGTGCTTCAAACAAAGGCGGCATCGACAGCCTTATAAAGAACCCTAGCGACCCCATGGCTTTTCAAAATTGGGCTAAATAAAAGGCCCACTTAATGGGCTATTGGTTCAATAAGTGGCCCACTACAATTTGGCCACCAATTCAACAATCTCCACCTCGGCCAAATTCCGAAAGTGCCATGACAAGCCAAACTAACATAATCAACAATCAACACACAAAAAAAACCACTCTCAAATACTAGCAAGACAACCACTCATGCCAAGCCAAATGCTCTTAAACTCCTACTGCTCAACGCCTTTATATAGGCAAAATTTGAGCCAAGTCAAGCAATGAACAAACTTGGCTACACTAATAACCTTAGTCAACATATTAGCAAGTTTGTCTTGTCGGAATCTTCTAGAGAATGATCCCTCCTTCACCAACGACTTCATGCACAAAGTGATAACACACATCTATGTGCTTGGTCCTCGCATGATAAACATGATACTTAGCCAAATAAATGGCCTTCTGACTATCACAATGCACCTCCACCTACTTTTGATCAACCCCCAAATCTCTAATAAGTCCATGTATCTAAATAGCCTCCTTTATAACTTGAGCAACTGCCATATATTCGACCTTTGTAGTAGACAAGGCACAGACAACTGCAAAATGGACCTCTAACAAACTAGTCCTTTAGCCATAGTAAACACATAGCCCGTAGTAGACGTCCTTTTATCTAAATCACCTGCATAATCTGAATCAACATAACCAACTGCAAAGTTGCCAATACCAGAGTCATCCCTCTCAAAGCATAAACCAACATCTCGAGTACCATGGAGATACCTCAATATCCACTTAGCTGCATACCAATGTTCATTACCAGGATTGTGCATATAACAACTCATCATACCAATTGCATGAGCAATATCTGATTTAGAGCATACCATTGCCTACATCAAACTACCAATCAAATTTGCATTTGGAATATTTTTCATTTACAACTTCTCTTTATCAATTTTAGGACATTGTAGAGAACTCAATTTAAAATGAGGAGCCAAAGAGGTACTAACCGGTTTGGTTAAATCATGAACTCCAAACCTTCGAATCAACTTCTCAATGTATTGCCTTTGATTCAAGCATACCAAACCCTTCTGTCTATTTCAAGTGGTATTCATGCCAAGGATCTTTTTCGCTTCACCAAGATCCTTCATCTCGAACTCATTCTTCTTTTACTTCTTCAATTTTTCAATCTCTTCAACATTCTTTGAGGCAACCAACATATCATCAACATATATAAAAAAATAAACGAAGTACCCATCTAGCAACTTCTTGAAGTACACATAATGATCATAATGGCTTCTAGAATAATTTTGGCCTCTTATAAATTTATCAAACCTCAAATGCCATTGTCTTGGAGATTGCTTCAAGCCATAAAGTGATTTCTTCAACTTGCAAAACAAATTCTAATTCCCTTTCACTTTATACCCATCCGGTTGACACATATAGATTTTTTCATTCAAATTACCATGTAGGAAAGCCATCTTCACATCAAGTTGCACAAACTCAGGATCATATTGTGCAACAAGAGCTAACATAATACAAATTAAGGAGTGCTTCACAACTGGAGAAAAGATTTTATTGTAGTCAATGCCCACTTTTGTGCGTACCCTTTAGCAACTAGTCTTGCTTTAAATCTTACATTGCTTTTCTCATCAACACCTTCCTTCTTGGCATACTCCCATTTGCAATCAATAGCTTTCTTACCTTTAGGCAATTTAGCTAACTCCTAAGTCTTGTTCTTCAAGAGTGAATTCATCTCGTCACCCATGACATTGCACACTTATCCTTTTCTTCACTCTCAATGGCTTCCTCAAAATTGGATGGAGTCTCATAAGTGATAATTGGAAGAGCAAAAGCAACATAATAAATATACCGATTTGGCTTGGTAATATGTCTCTTTCCTCTTTTCTTGGCAAAAGACTTTTGAGGTGAAACTTGCTCTTCATCTTGAAAAGTGTCAACTTCAACTTCTTCAACATCCTCATGGTCTCCCACTTCTACACTTGTAGTGGCTTCGACATCAGCGAAAATAAGATTTGAAGTACTAGAGGCAACTTTCTCAAGCTCCACCTTTTGGACATCTTTCACATTCTTTGAACATACTTTCTTCATTAAATGTCACATCTATACTGCTTACAAGTTTCTTCATCTTCGGGCACCACAACCTGTAACTTTTGACACCATTACTAAAACCAACAAAGATAGCCTTTTTGGCTCTAGAATCAAGTTTATTTTCAGTTACATGAAAATAAGCAGTTATACAAAAAAAAAAAAAAAAAAAAAAACGAATATGAATCAGAAGAAGGTTTTCCAGTCCATACTTTCATTGGTGTCTTACCTTGAACAACAATTGAGGGTAAGCGGTTGATAATGTGACATGCATAAGTAACTACCTTTACTCAAAATGACTTACTCAAACTCGACTAAGACACCATACATCCAACCTTCTTAAGCAAGGTTTGATTCAATATTTCTGCAACTCCATTTTGTTGTGAAGTTCCCCTAACATTGAAATGTCTCACAATCCCTTCCTCTTTGCAAATTTTAAAGAAATGGTCCAATGTGTATTCTCCACCATTATCCGATCTCAAAATTTTAATTTTCCTCCCAGTCTGGTTCTCAACCATTTTCTTCCGACCCAAGAAAATGCTCAACAACTCACTCTTATACTTCATAGTGTAGACTCAGGATCTTCTAAAATAATCATCAACAAAGGTCACTAACCAATGTCTATCACTTAAAGAGGGAGTCTTTGAAGGACCCCAAACATCTGAATGCATATAATTAAGAATGCCCTTCGTCTGGTGTACTCCAGTACCAAACTTCACTATAATTTGCTTCCCTAAGACACAATGCTCGCAGAAATCAAGCTTACAAGATGTGGCACCTTTTCGAAGACCTTGTTTCATAAGCCTTTATAGAGCACTCTCACCGGCATGGCCTAATCTCATATGCCACAGTCTAGTAGTATCTGAATCAAACTTGCCCATATTTTTCTGAGACTATTGACACTTCACCTGTCACAGTGCTTCTTTGCAACAGATACAAATGATGACATCGAGGAGCTTTCATCACAACGAGGAGCTTTCATCCCTTTCCAAGCTTTTTCTACCTTTAGAATTTCCTCTAGGTTGAGACTATGATTTTTTTCTTACTAGAGAAAGATCTCATCTCTGATGATCTATCTCTAACAAACAAAGCCTCAGAGGTATTATCATGATTTTTATCTATATGCCTCATTTCATAATTAATTAAGGCATTCGACACATTTTCAGATTTCAGTTTCTTTACTATGCATAATAGTGGTAACAAAATGCTCATAAGAGTCTGGCAAAGAATTCAACAATATTAAGGCCTTATCTTCATCCTTAATATCCTCATCTAAATTCATCAAATTGGTAATCAACTTATTAAAAGCATCAAGGTGTATAATCATTTTTGTACCCTCTTTATATTGGAAGTTGTAGATCTTTTTCTTCAAATGTAGTCAGTTCTCCACACTCTTCCTCGTACACTTGTCTTCTAATTATTGCCACAACATATATGCCAATGTCTCCCCCATCTTTGCAAGGCACCCTTGACCACACATTGCCACATTTCGAAATTGTTTGTACCATCAAATTTTTCCACTTCAAACTTTGCATTTTGCACTGTAGTTCTTGCAAACCCGAAGTTGCTTCCAAAAGGATTCTCATCTTGCCCGTCTGACATCTTTAGCAACTAGATGGTACCCAAGAGCAACCAATGCTTTGATACCAATTGTAGTGCTAGGATAGCACCAAACCAAATGGAACCAACTCAACCTAACCCACAAGAAATATATCAAATGAAAAGCAAGAACATAAATAGAAATAGACATCAAGATTTTAACGAGGTTCCTCAACATTCAGTGTAACTGGAGTATGTCCTTGGAGCAGTAGCAGCTCACTCAATAATCCACTATCAACCAAATGGGAGTGTTTACAAAGTATTTGGCAATCTCACAACCCAAAACCCCAATACACCCAATAGCTCTCACATGCAAAGAAACAAATAGGCAAGAAAATATAGTGAATAATTTCCTCTCTATACAAAGCTCAAAGCTAATACAGCAATTATAACTTTGAATGAGTGATTACTAACAAATGAGGAGCAACAACTCTTCCTCTTCACGTATGGGGTTATGGCAGTAGCCTTTTTTTTTATTCTCCGCTATGCTACAAATAGGCTTGGCAAATGGGTCATGTCTGTCGTGTTCGTGTAACATCTGTTATCTTAATAGGTTGTGTCGTGTGACACTTGTTATCTTAACGGGTCCTTAACAGGTCGAGTGGGGACCCGACCCATTATGATCCGTTAAGAAAAATATATTTTTTTCTTAAATTTGCACATATCACATTGCCACATAAATATTACTTCAAAACATTAAAACACATTTATCGTTTAAGTACTATAGCTACACTAAAAAATAAGAGCCTAATAAAAAAGCATCCATACACTACTATTCTATTACAAAATATTAAATGTGCAAGGATATGCAAAATGAAAGAGTTTTTGTTTTCAAGGTTATGAAGCCTGTGACAACCCGTACCTAATTTTACGTTTTTATTTATTTTAATCAAGGGAATTGACGAAAATGCCGTAGAGGCAAGGACTTTGGCTTCCGTTAACCATCATTTAGAGAAACGTATGACTTATTCTTTTAGCATATTTAAGTAGTACTCGTTGGTACGAACACATAGGTGAAAGCCATTTGCGAGTCCGGATTATAATGGTATAGTTACGAATATTTGAAGTTGGTTATTTAGAGTTAGTTAATTGGTTAAGGAGGACCAATTAGATAAAAGGTAGAAAAAGGGCAACAGCCCAATCAAAAATCAGAAGAAAAAAAAGAAAAAAGGGAAGAAAACTCCCAACTTTCCCGTGCACGCCACCACCGCGACCACTCAACTTCCAAGACCGATTCCGGCCAACTCTGGTGGAATTTCTCAACGCCACCACCACCATCTTGAAGCTCTCATTCCCCTCTATAAAATCCACCCAAGAACCACCTTGATTAACCTCTATATGTGGCAGTTTGAGGCCACGGAAGTTTAAGGTTCTCACGATGCTTCAGCTACCCTTTTTTATTTTTCCGGCAAAACGGCAAAGCGATGGTCGATGCCACCACTTGGGCTTTCTAGCCCATCATCTAGGAGCAAAACCCAACCAACCTTGACCCCGTTGGACCACAGTAGATGACGAATCGACACTGGGGAGCTTTGGGCACCCGCCGGCTTCATGGGCAAAATTGACCATCTTCCGTCCACTTTTGCGCTTTGTGGCAGGTATGAAAGTTTTTGCTCTTTGAGATCTTCATTTCTGTGAAATTTGAGAATTTTTAGAAATAGTGGAATTTTCCGGCAAACCGTGGCGGCCAACCACCACCCACGGCGGCGCGTGTGGCGATGCATGGGCCAAGACTCCACTTGAACTTCCTAGGCTAATTTTAAAGCCCCGAGTCCACATTTGACATCGGTTTAGTGAAATTATGATGTTTAATATAGTTTCATAGTTGACCACCTAGTTGGCCATTAAGAGGTCCTTGCATGAATTGACGACCCGACCGTTGAATCGTCACCAAATTTTAATAAATTATGGTATGTAATATTTAAGGATATTAGAAACTTACGGATTAGAAATCTGATGTACGGATCTTCCCAAATTGGATTTGTAAGTTCGTAAAATAAAACGTTGACTGCCATTTGAATTGGCAATTGGCGGAAAACCAACCGTTGAATCGTAATGAAACTTTAGTATTATGTTCTAGAAGCTTAATGTGGATCTTTAGAAGTTTCGGATCGAAAATCCAAGATGCGGATCTTTCAGATTGAGTTACGTAGGGTTGTGGACCCTACCATTGATCTTTGACCAAAGGTTGACTTTTGGTTAATGGATCTCAAATCATTCTAGAACGTCCTTGAGATGTGTTTTATGTAAGCTATGGGTTCTATGGATAAGAGTTCTGAAACGTGACTGAATAATTGTTCTAGGTGAGGATTGTTCGTTACGTCTCCATATTTATGCTTGGGAGTTGTAGCGCGGACCTAAGGTGAGTGGGTCTTTTCCCTTCTATTGTGTGTGTGTGTGTATATATATATATATGTATATAAGATTGACATCTCCACAAACGTTTATAAATTGAATATTTCATATAATTTATGTGAATGCTTTTGAGGACTAGTACGAACTATGAATGGCTTGATCCATGTTTAGGGTACGTAGGCAGTCTAACGAGACGTTAGATGTAGCCATATAATAAATGAGACTAAATAATTGAGACAATAACCTTGTTTGGGGAATTGAGCAATGTGAGGGACATTGGTGGAAAATGTGAGATTTAACCTTAGGTGGTTAAATGTTGGTCATAAATCGATGTGTGAAGAATCAAGAAACTAAAGTAAGGAAACAAAAGTAATGATTGTTAATTAAACTAGTGTCTAGTTGGGCTTAGCACCGATAATTATTCTCTAAAATAAATAGTTTGGAAGTGGGGCGTTATAGATTATGCATTTCACGCCATGTTGTATATATATTTGGAAACACTATGTTATGCTTGATTATTAGATTGCATTATGGCATATCCATATGTATATTATCTGCACATAATTATTGTGAATGCCTTGAAGTGCAAAGGTGAACGCACACAGGTAAGTTCAGGTGAGTTTATGGTACTAGTTCAAATGATGGAGTTATGGCATGACTACACATATGTTTTAGGCAACTCCAACATTGTCATACAGGTTTGCAATAATAGGCAACTCCGACCTTGTCATACAGGTTGCCCATAAGTCGTACATGTTGTATTAGATGCAGTTAGAGCTCATAAACCTGGAACCAGGATCCTCGCCGGATCCATTCCCTAGGGATCCTAGGGATCACGCAATCGTGTCCGTTCACCATATACCGTGCGGTCATAAATCATTTAAAATTTAAAATAATCCCTAAGATCCCTAGGGAATGGATTCGGCGAGGATCCTGGTTCATAAACTTGCACCTTGGTGTTAGTGCTCCAGCTCATGGTCAGGGCACAGTCTTTCACGTGATGCTCACCTCCCGTACCTTACACTCACCTTGGATCCAAGGTAGGTGCACAGTCCTATCATATAGACCACAATAGGTGGTTGCAACTCGTAGATGATCCGCGATTATTCGCACAGTCTTCACGTGATCGTAACACTTGAGCGTATTTATTTACACCCAATCCTGTCTTATAGACCACTTTAAGTGGTTCCGACTCGTGTGCAGGTATACTTATTAAGCTATTGGCTAGCATGTTATTGAGCTATTGGCTAGCATGTTGATGAGCTATTGACTAGCATGTTGATGATTTATTAGCTAGCATGGCTAGCATGTTGATGAGCCATTAGCTAGCATTCTATTGAGTTATTGGCTAACATGTTATTGAGCTATTTGCTAGCATGTTGATGAACTATTGACTAGCATGTTGATGAGCTATTGGCTAACATGTTATTGAGCTATTGGCTAGCATGTTGATAAGATATTGGCTAGCATGTTGATGAGCTATTGATTCAGTCATACAGGCCACGTGAGGTGACTCTAGCTAACATGTTGATGAGCTATTGGCTAGCATGTTCATGAGTTATTGGTTCAAATGTATAGGCCACAATATGTGGATCTGGCTGACATACCATTTCATATTGATTTATTTCATCTGGGTTACTTATTCTTGTTGAGATATTTGACACGGCATAGCTATTAGACTGTTATTTTGGTTATGATTTTGAGTTATAGTCATGCCTGTTATTTTCTGGGAAATTATACAGGTGTTATGGCGAGGGG